>NC_048583.1:8435431-8572931 GCF_013265735.2 Oncorhynchus mykiss | reverse complement strand
GTTACTTTTAAGAACTTTATTCAAATAATGAAAACGAAAACACAAAACATGAAATGCAGTAACTATACAGACGGTGTCTGTCTGCATCGTTGTTGCATCCAAAAAGGCTAAAGGTCACAGCCATAATGTGTGCAGGGACGACATGCGACGTGCACGTGTTTGAACATGTACGTACACACACACACGTGCACATCCCATGTCGTCCCTGCACATATTATGGTTGTGACCTTTAGTCTTTCCAAGTCAGATTCCATTCGGAGAGGCTTGGGAGGATAAATAATGTCACAGAGAATGTGTATAGGCTATATTCAAACACGTTTTCCCCGTGTGACAACGTCCCTGGGGACAGCACATGCAGATGTGACCAAATGACCCTCTCACAAACCAAGGACCCTGACACCCATGACGGTTACACAGAGTAAACCACATCTGAGAAGTGCTAAACCAGAGAAGGGGATGGAGGGGGTGAGAGGTGATACGGGTCAGAGGCATCTCTGGTCTCTAAGCGGCAACTAAAAGGAGACACGTTAAAGACCATATGAACGCACGGCCCCAGAGTACAGACTGACCGTCTCTCTGGGGCTGATTCATGTGGGCTTTGGTTAGTCTTTGTCGCTGGTCCACTGGTTTGAGCTGTTCAACGTTCCATACAAATATAAGTGTGAAGGTTTAGCAAAGCACTCGCCATGATCACGCATCAAAGTTTTGCACTTGGGCCACACACAGAAGGTCTGAGATGTCGGCATCACTCGGATGTCTGGCCTCTTAAATCCAGAGGTCCATCCTGAGAGTGGCATCACGTGGATGTCTGGCCTCTTAAATCCAGAGGTCCATCCTGAGAGCGGCATCACTCAGATGTCTGGCCTCTTAAATCCAGAGGTCCATCCTGAGAGTGGCATCACGTGGATGTCTGGCCTCTTAAATCCAGAGGTCCATCCTGAGAGCGGCATCACGTGGATGTCTGGCCTCTTAAATCCAGAGGTCCATCCTGAGAGTGGCATCACGTGGATGTCTGGCCTCTTAAATCCAGAGGTCCATCCTGAGAGCGGCATCACGTGGACATCTGTCAAAGTGTTGATGTAGTGGATGACTCGCTGAATGTCGTCGTAGGACGGCACCTGTTTGCTGGCGATACAACCACCACACCTCTTCCTCCTTGACACCTTCTAGAACATTATCACTGCAGTCAGCTTCTCTGCAGAAATTCTGAAAGCACAAAGTCAATTATTTAAAAGTCCTGAACAGTCATTCTGAAAAGCACTTTGTCTCTCTTGGCTAAATACCAGGAAGTTTGAAAAGACCGGCTGAGTGGGCGTGGAGCTTATATTCATGAGCTGGCCTTGACTGACAGCTCTTTGAAAAGCCTTTGTCAAGCAACTAGCAGTGTTGCAGTAAAATCACCTCAAGCAAATGTGGTGAAACACAAAACCTCAAACAATATTGCATTAATTATATATATATATTTTTATATACATCTCCTGTTTAGAATGTATTTTGTGATGTGGTTCACTGCACTGACAGATGTTTTGAAAGAGACCCCCCCCACCTCTCCCTTTGTTCCATGCTGACTGAAGACCCATCTAGCCAGTAACTAGCGAACACCAGACACGGATGAAAGGGGAAACGTCTAAGTATCTTTGCCATAGATGAATAGGGTAAACTCTAATTATATTTGTCATAGATGAATAGGGTAAACTCTATTTGCCATAGATGAATAGGGTAAACTCTATTTGCCATAGATGAATAGGGTAAACTCTAATTATATTTGCCATAGATGAATAGGGTAAACTCTAATTATATTTGCCATAGATGAATAGGGTAAACTCTATATTTGCCATAGATGAATAGGGTAAACTCTAATTATATTTGTCATAGATGAATAGGGTAAACTCTATTTGCCATAGATGAATAGGGTAAACTCTATTTGCCATAGATGAATAGGGTAAACTCTAATTATATTTGCCATAGATGAATAGGGTAAACTCTAATTATATTTGCCATAGATTAATAGGGTAAACTCTATTTGCCATAGATGAATAGGGTAAACTCTAATTATATTTGCCATAGATGAATAGGGTAAACTCTAATTATATTTGCCATAGATGAATAGGGTAAACTCTAATTATATTTGCCATAGATGAATAGGGTAAACTCTATTTGCCATAGATGAATAGGGTAAACTCGAATTATATTTGCCATAGATGAATAGGGTAAACTCTATTTGCCATAGATGAATAGGGTAAACTCTAATTATATTTGCCATAGATTAATAGGGTAAACTCTATTTGTCATAGATGAATAGGGTAAACTCTAATTATATTTGCCATAGATGAATAGGGTAAACTCTATTTGTCATAGATGAATAGGGTAAACTCTAATTATATTTGCCATAGATTAATAGGGTAAACTCTAATTATATTTGCCATAGATGAATAGGGTAAACTCTAATTATATTTGCCATAGATGAATAGGGTAAACTCTATATTTGCCATAGATGAATAGGGTAAACTCTAATTATATTTGCCATAGATGAATAGGGTAAACTCTATTTGCCATAGATGAATAGGGTAAACTCTATTTGCCATAGATGAATAGGGTAAACTCTATTTGCCATAGATGAATAGGGTAAACTCTAATTATATTTGTCATAGATGAATAGGGTAAACTCTAATTATATTTGCCATAGATGAATAGGGTAAACTAATTATATTTGCCATAGATTAATAGGGTAAACTCTAATTATATTTGCCATAGATGAATAGGGTAAACTCTATTTGTCATAGATGAATAGGGTAAACTCTAATTATATTTGCCATAGATGAATAGGGTAAACTCTAATTATATTTGCCATAGATGAATAGGGTAAACTCTATTTGTCATAGATGAATAGGGTAAACTCTAATTATATTTGCCATAGATGAATAGGGTAAACTCTAATTATATTTGCCATAGATGAATAGGGTAAACTCTATTTGTCATAGATGAATAGGGTAAACTCTAATTATATTTGCCATAGATGAATAGGGTAAACTCTAATTATATTTGCCATAGATGAATAGGGTAAACTGTAATTATATTTGTCATAGATGAATAGGGTAAACTCTAATTATATTTGCCATAGATGAATAGGGTAAACTCTAATTATATTTGCCATAGATGAATAGGGTAAACTCTAATTATATTTGCCATAGATTAATTGGGTAAACTCTATTTGCCATAGATGAATAGGGTAAACTCTATTTGCCATAGATGAATAGTGTAAACTCTAATTATATTTGCCATAGATGAATAGGGTAAACTCTATTTGTCATAGATGAATAGGGTAAACTCTAATTATATTTGCCATAGATGAATAGGGTAAACTCTAATTATATTTGCCATAGATGAATAGGGTAAACTCTAATTATATTTGCCATAGATGAATAGGGTAAACTCTATATTTGCCATAGATGAATAGGGTAAACTCTAATTATATTTGCCATAGATGAATAGGGTAAACTCTATTTGCCATAGATGAATAGGGTAAACTCTATTTGCCATAGATGAATAGGGTAAACTCTATTTGCCATAGATGAATAGGGTAAACTCTATTTGCCATAGATGAATAGGGTAAACTCTAATTATATTTGTCATAGATGAATAGGGTAAACTCTAATTATATTTGCCATAGATGAATAGGGTAAACTAATTATATTTGTCATAGATGAATAGGGTAAACTCTAATTATATTTGCCATAGATTAATAGGGTAAACTCTATTTGCCATAGATGAATAGGGTAAACTCTAATTATATTTGCCATAGATGAATAGGGTAAACTCTATTTGTCATAGATGAATAGGGTAAACTCTAATTATATTTGCCATAGATGAATAGGGTAAACTCTAATTATATTTGCCATAGATGAATAGGGTAAACTGTAATTATATTTGTCATAGATGAATAGGGTAAACTCTAATTATATTTGCCATAGATGAATAGGGTAAACTCTAATTATATTTGCCATAGATGAATAGGGTAAACTCTATTTGTCATAGATGAATAGGGTAAACTCTAATTATATTTGCCATAGATGAATAGGGTAAACTGTAATTATATTTGTCATAGATGAATAGGGTAAACTCTAATTATATTTGCCATAGATGAATAGGGTAAACTCTAATTATATTTGCCATAGATGAATAGGGTAAACTAATTATATTTGTCATAGATGAATAGGGTAAACTCTAATTATATTTGCTGAAAACCTACAGTCACATTTTGGCACCAGTAGAGTAGTTATCTAGCTATGTAAACCATGCTCTTCTGCAAACACGCCTTCTCCCACGTTGGTTACATGCTCCTTTTTGAGCTGTTTCCTTGCAGAGGTTTCCATGGCACCAGTGATCTTGACAATGTTTTTCATCAGAAAGGACGAATAGCAATAAATAATTAAGTCAGTCATCGTCATAATCTACTCTAGTCAATACATTTACAACCAATATCAACACACACAAAGGACACAACCTGCACTCATTGAAATGCATGCTTGAACACACACTCTTTTACTAGTATTGTAAATGGGTCATGTTTGATATTAAGATATTTGTTAACTATGGACGGCCATTTCATGTATTTATGTAACCTGTCTTGGACAAATATAAACACAAGTTTGTATTATTTCTCTTTCCCCCTCTGCACTGTTGGGAAGGCCGTAAGCATGTCACTTAGTCTACACCTGCTGTTTACCTGGAACCTGTACGCTGATAATCAGGATGCAGGTACAGGGAGTGAATTTAATAACAGGGAACCAAACCAGGAACACGAGTAGCGTTCAGACAGGGAACAAAACCAGGAACACGAGTAGCATTCAGACAGGGAACAAAACCAGGAACACGAGTAGCGTTCAGACATGGAACAAAACCAGGAACACAAGTAGCGTTCAGACAGGGAACAAAACCAGGAACACGAGTAGCGTTCAGACAGGGAACCAAACCAGGAACACGAGTAGCGTTCAGACATGGAACCAAACCAGGAACACGAGTAGCGTTCAGACAGGGAACAAAACCAGGAACACGAGTAGCGTTCAGACATGGAACAAAACCAGGAACACGAGTAGCGTTCAGACAGGGAACCAAACCAGGAACACGAGTAGCGTTCAGACAGGGAACAAAACCAGGAACACGAGTAGCATTCAGACAGGGAACAAAACCAGGAACACGAGTAGCGTTCAGACATGGAACAAAACCAGGAACACAAGTAGCGTTCAGACAGGGAACAAAACCAGGAACACGAGTAGCATTCAGACAGGGAACAAAACCAGGAACACGAGTAGCGTTCAGACATGGAACAAAACCAGGAACACGAGTAGCGTTCAGACAGGGAACAAAACCAGGAACACGAGTAGCATTCAGACAGGGAACAAAACCAGGAACACGAGTAGCGTTCAGACATGGAACAAAACCAGGAACACGAGTAGCGTTCAGACAGGGAACAAAACCAGGAACACAAGTAGCGTTCAGACATGGAACAAAACCAGGAACACGAGTAGCGTTCAGACAGGGAACAAAACCAGGAACACAAGTAGCGTTCAGATAGGGAACCAAACCAGGAACACGAGTAGCATTCAGACAGTGAACAAAACCAGGAACACGAGTAGCATTCAGACATGGAACAAAACCAGGAACACGAGTAGCGTTCAGACAGGGAACCAAACCAGGAACACAAGTAGCGTTCAGACAGGGAACAAAACCAGGAACACGAGTAGCGTTCAGACAGGGAACCAAACCAGGAACACGAGTAGCGTTCAGACAGGGAACCAAACCAGGAACACGAGTAGCATTCAGACAGGGAACCAAACCAGGAACACGAGTAGCGTTCAGACAGGGAACAAAACCAGGAACACAAGTAGCATTCAGACAGGGAACAAAACCAGGAACACGAGTAGCGTTCAGACAGGGAACAAAACCAGGAACACGAGTAGCGTTCAGACAGGGAACCAAACCAGGAACACGAGTAGCGTTCAGACATGGAACAAAACCAGGAACACGAGTAGCGTTCAGACAGGGAACAAAACCAGGAACACGAGTAGCGTTCAGACAGGGAACCAAACCAGGAACACGAGTAGCATTCAGACAGGGAACCAAACCAGGAACACGAGTAGCGTTCAGACAGGGAACCAAACCAGGAACACGAGTAGCGTTCAGACAGGGAACAAAACCAGGAACACGAGTAGCATTCAGACAGGGAACCAAACCAGGAACACGAGTAGCGTTCAGACAGGGAACCAAACCAGGAACACGAGTAGCGTTCAGACAGGGAACCAAACCAGGAACACGAGTAGCATTCAGACAGGGAACAAAACCAGGAACACGAGTAGCGTTCAGACAGGGAACAAAACCAGGAACACGAGTAGCGTTCAGACAGGGAACCAAACCAGGAACACGAGTAGCGTTCAGACAGGGAACAAAACCAGGAACACGAGTAGCATTCAGACAGGGAACCAAACCAGGAACACGAGTAGCGTTCAGACAGGGAACCAAACCAGGAACACGAGTAGCATTCAGACAGGGAACCAAACCAGGAACACGAGTAGCGTTCAGACAGGGAACAAAACCAGGAACACGAGTAGCGTTCAGACAGGGAACAAAACCAGGAACACGAGTAGCGTTCAGACAGGGAACCAAACCAGGAACACGAGTAGTGTTCAGACATGGAACAAAACCAGGAACACGAGTAGCGTTCAGACAGGGAACCAAACCAGGAACACGAGTAGCGTTCAGACAGGGAACCAAACCAGGAACACGAGTAGCGTTCAGACAGGGAACAAAACCAGGAACACGAGTAGCGTTCAGACATGGAACAAAACCAGGAACACGAGTAGCGTTCAGACAGGGGACCAAACCAGGAACACGAGTAGCGTTCAGACAGGGAACCAAACCAGGAACACGAGTAGCATTCAGACAGGGAACAAAACCAGGAACACGAGTAGCGTTCAGACATGGAACAAAACCAGGAACACGAGTAGCGTTCAGATAGGGAACCAAACCAGGAACACGAGTAGCGTTCAGACATGGAACAAAACCAGGAACACGAGTAGCATTCAGACAGGGAACAAAACCAGGAACACGAGTAGCATTCAGACAGGGAACCAAACCAAGAACACGAGTAGCATTCAGACATGGAACCAAACCAGGAACACGAGTAGCGTTCAGACATGGAACAAAACCAGGAACACGAGTAGCGTTCAGACAGGGAACCAAACCAGGAACACGAGTAGCGTTCAGACAGGGAACAAAACCAGGAACACGAGTAGCGTTCAGACATGGAACAAAACCAGGAACACGAGTAGCGTTCAGACAGGGAACCAAACCAGGAACACGAGTAGCGTTCAGACAGGGAACCAAACCAGGAACACGAGTAGCGTTCAGACATGGAACCAAACCAGGAACACGAGTAGCGTTCAGACATGGAACAAAACCAGGAACACGAGTAGCGTTCAGACAGGGAACAAAACCAGGAACACGAGTAGCATTCAGACAGGGAACAAAACCAGGAACACGAGTAGCGTTCAGACAGGGAACAAAACCAGGAACACGAGTAGCGTTCAGACAGGGAACCAAACCAGGAACACGAGTAGCATTCAGACAGGGAACAAAACCAGGAACACGAGTAGCGTTCAGACAGGGAACCAAACCAGGAACACGAGTAGCGTTCAGACAGGGAACCAAACCAGGAACACGAGTAGCGTTCAGACAGGGAACCAAACCAGGAACACGAGTAGCGTTCAGACATGGAACAAAACCAGGAACACGAGTAGCATTCAGACATGGAACCAAACCAGGAACACGAGTAGCGTTCAGACAGGGAACCAAACCAGGAACACGAGTAGCATTCAGACATGGAACCAAACCAGGAACACGAGTAGCGTTCAGACAGGGAACCAAACCAGGAACACGAGTAGCATTCAGACATGGGACATATAAACAGAAACGATAAGGCCTGGGGAAGGAACACAAGGGAGTGACCGATAGGGGAGGTCATCAGGAAGGTCATGGAGTCCAGGTGAGTCTCATGAAGCGCAGGTGCGCGTAATGATGACTACACTGGTGACAACGAGCGCCAGAGAGGAGGAGCGCGAGTAGACGTGACATTACCCCAATCATGTGACGAATAAACATTTATTTGATTTGACACGGAAATACATCCCCACTTCTCTCTCATCGTCAGTCACTCACTCAACTACAAACACTACTAGTGACATAGCAATCTGGGTTGCATGGGCAGAACATCCCCCACTTCTCTCTCATGGTCAGTCACTCACTCAACTACAGACACTACTAGTGACATAGCAATCTGGGTTGCATGGGCAGAACATCCCCCACTTCACTCACTTGTGTGTATTAAAGCCGTGTGTGTGTGTGTGTGTGTGTGTGTGTGTGTGTGTGTGTGTGTGTGTGTACACAAGGTAATATATACACCTATAGCAGCTCACCTTTAAGAAGGACAAGGTCATATCTTTATCTATACACACTTAGTTTATATACACAAACAGAGCCTTCACACCCACAGCCTTAAAGCCCCTTGCATATCTATCTCAATTACCTCGTACCCCTGCACATCGACTCCATACTGGTACCCTGTTTATATAGCCATGTTATCATTACTCATTATGTATTTATATACTTTTGTTATTAAGTGTTACTTTTCTATCATTTTTTCTATTTTCTCTCTGTCTGCATTGTTGGGAAGGGCCCGTAAGTAAGCATTTCACTGTTAGTCTACACTTGTTGTTTATGAAGCATGTGAGGAATAAAATTAGATTTGATTACCCACGCACCCTTTATCTAGTCATAAACACAGCCATGCTGCAGGCTACCTAGCTACTGTCTTTCATGTCAGAATGAGAGCAACACACAACCACCAACACCTCATCCCTCATTCCCTCTCCTCTCCCCCTTCCCTCTCCCCTTTCCCTTCCCTCCCTCCCTCTCCTCTCTCCCCCTTCCCTCTCCCCCTTCCCTCTCCCCCTTCCCTCTCCCCCTTCCCTCTCCCCTTTCCCTCCTCTCCCTCCCTCTCCTCTCTCCTCGTTCCCTCTCCTCTCTCCCCCTTCCCTCCCTCTCCTCTCTCCCCCTTCCCTCCCTCTCCTCTCTCCCCCTTCCCTCTCCCTCCCTCTCCTCTCTCCCCCTTCCCTCCCTCTACTCTCTCCCCCTTCCCTCTCCCCCTTCCCTCTCCTCGTTCCTTCTCCTCTCTCCCCTCCAGGTGAAGACAGATGTCCGTCGTATGAAAGGTATCCCATCCCTGGTGTCCATGTTAGACAACCCTAAGAAGGAGGTCCACCACGCCGCCTGCGGAGCGCTCAAAAACATCTCTTACGGACGAGACTCTGACAATAAGATCGCCATCAAGAACTGTGATGGAGTACCGGCCCTGGTCAGACTGCTGAGGAAGACCAGAGACCAGGATCTGACCGATACTATCACAGGTAATACTACTGTTGTTACTAGTGTACTACTGCGGTTACTACTAGTGTACTACTGTGGTCACTACTAGTGTACTACTGCGGTAAGTGGGAGACGGTAGTGTGTGGTAGTGATGATGATAATCCGTCACCCTCTTCCTCAGGCACGCTGTGGAACTTGTCGTCTCACGACTCAGTGAAGATGGAGATCGTTGACCACGCCCTGCACGCCCTCTCAGACGAGGTGATGGTAGCTCACTCGGGCTGGGAGAGAGGGAACGAGGCAGGAGGAGAGGAGAACCTCAAACCACGACACCTGGAGTGGGAGACGTCCCTCACCAACACAGCTGGCTGCCTGAGGTACAGGGAGGGAGGGAGAGAGAGAAAACAGTGGGAGGAAAAAGAGGAGGGTGATATGGCCGTAATATCATATCACAATATGTTTCTAATTTTTTACGGTATTTTAAAGTTTCTGAATAATAAAAGTTGTAAATATGTTTTATGCTTCAACATCGACCGTAGAATTGCAACATATTAATTCTTAATGATTTTATTGGTCTTTTTCCATTCTGATGGTTTGATACTCAACCCAGCTAGGACCAAACTGGCTGTGAAGTCGTCCAATTTGTCAAACTTTTCATTTGAACTTAGGCACTGTATCAAAATATCATGATAGACGATATTGTAAAATAAATACCAGTGTTGAAGATGTCAGCCAGCCATGAAACAGTAATGTATCGTCCATTTAGTGACTGGTAGCTGTGTGTTGGTCTTGCAGTGTGTGTGTGTGTTTGTGCATGTCTGTACAGGTGTGCCTGAGGAATTCCCAGAAGGTAGGGCAGAGTGGGAATGTGCTGTGTTCCCCAGTGGGTGTGTCTCTCTGTTAAAGGCAGGCTACAACACAATGACTGGCCCAGTAACCTGATCTACGATCTCACTGTCCCCTCACTCGACTGGAGTTTAACAACCACAGGCTTGCATCCTAAATGGCCCCCTATTAGTGCACCACATAGAGAATAGGGTGCTTTTTGGGACGTGACCACACGCTTTCAGACTTTCAGTCTCTGCAACACACTGACATAGGGCCATTCAGTGTTTTATTACTAATGGTTGTGTGCTGGAATCCTTATGTGGCCACTGATTGTAGCCGCTCTCATTCCTCCCTCTCTCTGTCTCTCTCTCTCTCTGTCTCTTGGTCTCTGCCCATTTCCCCTCTGTTTCTGTATTGCTTGTTTGTTTTTTCTCACACACCTTCTCTACCTCTCCTCCCACCGCTCTCTCTAAAACAGGAACGTGAGCTCAGAGCGCAGTGAGGCCAGGAGGAAGCTGAGAGAGTGCACAGGATTGGTGGACTCGCTCATGTACATTGTCCAATCACAGATCAACCTGAAAGACGTGGACAACAAGGTGTGCCCACACACACTGCTGTTTTATCTTGTGATCCTGAACTTTGATTGTGTCTGCATGTATTTTAATCCTGTTCTCCTTTTCCTTCGTCTTATCCCCCCCCTCTCTCGCCCCCTCTCTCTCTCCCCCCCCCCTCTCTCTCTCGCCCCCTCTCTCTCTCGCCCCCTCTCTCTCTCGCCCCCTCTCTCTCTCGCCCCCTCTCTCTCTCGCCCCCTCTCTCTCTCGCCCCCTCTCACTCCCCCCCTCTCTCTCTCTCCCCCCCCTCTCTCTCTCCCCCCCTCTCTCTCTCTCCCCCCCTCTCTCTCTCTCCCCCCCCCCTCTCTCTCCCTCCCCCCCTCCCCTCTCTCTCCCTCTCTCTCTCTCTCCCTCCCTCACCCTCCCTGTCTTGTCTCCAGCTGATAGAGAACAGTATGTGTCTGCTGAGGAATCTGTCCTATCAGGTATTGTTGTAGTTTATATTGTTGTCCTTTCTGTTTCTTTCTACAGTGTTTCACCCTGCCTTTTTAGTAATGTGTTGTGACCTTTTGAATTGTACTTTAAAGAGATTCTCTGGTACTTCTGTAGACTTTTTAGCCAGTAGTTCTTAGTGTTGCATGGTATACCCAAACTTCTGTACTTTTTCCGATAGCAGCACATGACAAACGGTTCGGTCCTAGATAAAGGTACTTCTGTCAAATGAGTGTCACGTCATCTACTGATTGAGAGAGGATCAAGTTAGTTTATCAGCGCAGCCGAGGTCCCCTTATGACGTGAGAGCACGGTGCCCACTCCACTTCCCCATGGCTAACACTGGCCTGTTCCACTTCCCCGTGGCTAACACTGGCCTGTTCCACTTCCCCGTGGCTAACACTGGCCTGTTCCACTTCCCCATGGCTAACACTAGCCTGTTCCACTTCCCCGTGGCTAACACTGGCCTGTTCCACTTCCCCGTGGCTAACACTGGCCTGTTCCACTTCCCCGTGGCTAACACTGGCCTGTTCCACTTCCCCGTGGCTAACACTGGCCTGTTCCACTTCCCCGTGGCTAACACTGGCCTGTTCCACTTCCCCGTGGCTAACACTGGCCTGTTCCACTTCCCCGTGGCTAACACTGGCCTGTTCCACTTCCCCGTGGCTAACACTGGCCTGTTCCACTTCCCCGTGGCTAACACTGGCCTGTTCCACTTCCCCGTGGCTAACACTGGCCTGTTCCACTTCCCCGTGGCTAACACTGGCCTGTTCCACTTCCCCGTGGCTAACACTGGCCTGTTCCACTTCCCCGTGGCTAACACTGGCCTGTTCCACTTCCCCGTGGCTAACACTGGCCTGTTCCACTTCCCCGTGGCTAACACTGGCCTGTTCCACTTCCCCGTGGCTAACACTGGCCTGTTCCACTTCCCCGTGGCTAACACTGGCCTGTTCTGAGGAAACACTGATTGTGACCAAAACCTTTATTCCTTCACGTTTGTCCCAGTCAATCCATCCTATCTGCTTGAGCCTTGAACTGTCTGTGTGTGAATAATGCCATGGGTCTTAAAGAGAGACACTGTTATCAAATAAACAGATGGCTTCTTCTATGCAAATGTTGTTGATCAGTACAATAAAGTAAGTCCCAAATGTAAGGGAAACGATCGTTTTTTTCCATCTGCAGCACCATGAAATCAGCCAGAAAGCTCTACCTCAATTCATGGTCACGCTGCTATTCAATATGCATTCAGCTGTAATGTGAATACACCTAGACTACATCTTGATTTGCCCAGTTTATCAATAGAGATTTACCGTTCAAATACATTATTACCATGATGTTATGTAATTAGATTAGTAAAAATAAATGAAGTCAAATTGATTGTATAATTCATTCATTAACGCATACATTCAAAAATAAAACATTTAATATAAAACTGGAAGATCTGTCTGGTTCAAGTGCCATTCTGTGACTTTGGCCATGGTATTGTTTTAGTACTGTATGGAGTATTGTGATACTTAACCTGGTATCCGCATGGAAGTTGACCTTTTAGCATGGTGACAACACTGTTCACAGCTCTGAAAGTAGTGCTCACGAGCCAGAAGTGGTCCCTCAGCGCTCACTCTGCTGTGTGTGCATCTTGTATGCTGTCACTCAAATCGCGAGGGGCTGAAGCTCATTGGCTAGAACTTGAAATGCTAGGGGGCTGACCCACATGGGGGAGAATTGCGCAGTATAGTTCCAGAAAAAGTTGCTTTCAAACTAGGGATTTCGTGGCTAATTGAGTTAAGAGAGTAATTCTGCTCCTAGATTCTGAATGTGTGAACAACACGTTGACACATCAGCCCAAAGCCGGAGGGGTAAAGAAAATACTGAGTAGGCACCAAAGTTTCACAGCATGCCTTTAAATAAGTAATATTATACTATATGATTGTAAACTTGACTTGACCTTAGGTTCACCGGGAGGTGCCGGGCGCTGAGCGCTACCAGGAAGCCATGTCCCTCAACCAGGGCCCCGCCCCCTCCACTGGAAAGACCAACCGCTTCAGCTCCCGCAGGGGCAAAGGTCAGTGTGTGTCTGTGTGTTTGCGCGGGTGCCTGTGTCTGTGTGTGTCTGTCTGTCTTGTTTGTTTGTGTGAGTGAGAGTGTTTATATTATCTGTCTGTGGAAGGAAGGCAGATGGAGAGTGAGAGTGATGCAATTGTTGACTTTAGTGTGTGTACACGGTATAGTGACAGTGTAGCAGGAAAGAGAGACAGCAGAGAACCAGTGGTTGGCCTGGGATGTTGAATGCTATTTACCCCCATCCTAAAGAATGTTCAGTCTCACTCCTTAATGTCTGTGTGTCTGTGAGGGAAATTATTTGTTTCTCTATTTGTGAACAGACATTTTGTTTTTGCTGGTTTGTCTTTGTGCTGGTGTGGATGTTGGTGTGTGTTTTTGATGGTTCGTCTTCTGTGCTGGCGTGGATGTTGGTGTGTGTTGTTGATGGTTTGTCTTTGTGCTGGTGTGAATGTTGGTGTGTTGTTGCTGGCGTGGATGTTGGTGTGTTGTTGCTGGCGTGGATGTTGGTGTGTGTGGTTGATGGTTTGTCATTGTGCTGGCGTGGATGTTGGTGTGTGTGGTTGATGGTTTGTCTTTGTGCTGGTGTGGATGTTGGTGTGTTGTTGATGGTTTGTCTTTGTGCTGGCGTGGATGTTGGTGTGTTGTTGATGGTTTGTCTTTGTGCTGGCGTGGATGTTGGTGTGTGTGGTTGATGGTTTGTCATTGTGCTGGCGTGGATGTTGGTGTGTTAATGGTTTGTCTTTGTGCTGGCGTGGATGTTGGTGTGTTGTTGATGGTTTGTCTTTGTGCTGGCGTGGATGTTGGTGTGTGTTTTTGCTGGTTTGTCTTTGTGCTGGCGTGGATGTTGGTGTGTGTTGTTGATGGTTTGTCTTTGTGCTGGTGTGGATGTTGGTGTGTTGTTGCTGGCGTGGATGTTGGTGTGTGTTGTTGATGGTTTGTCTTTGTGCTGGTGTGGATGTTGGTGTGTTGTTGCTGGCGTGGATGTTGGTGTGTTGTTGCTGGCGTGGATGTTGGTGTGTTGTTGCTGGCGTGGATGTTGGTGTGTTGTTGCTGGCGTGGATGTTGGTGTGTTGTTGCTGGCGTGGATGTTGGTGTGTGTGGTTGATGGTTTGTCTTTGTGCTGGCGTGGATGTTGGTGTGTGTGGTTGATGGTTTGTCTTTGTGCTGGCGTGGATGTTGGTGTGTGTTGTTGATGGTTTGTCTTTGTGCTGGCGTGGATGTTGGTGTGTGTTGTTGATGGTTTGTCTTTGTGCTGGCGTGGATGTTGGTGTGTGTTGATGGTTTGTCATTGTGCTGGTGTGGATGTTGGTGTGTTGTTGCTGGTGTGGATGTTGGTGTGTTGCTGGTGTGGATGTTGGTGTGTGTTGTTGATGGTTTGTCTTTGTGCTGGCGTGGATGTTGGTGTGTGTGGTTGATGGTTTGTCTTTGTGCTGGCGTGGATGTTGGTGTGTGTTGTTGGTTTGTCTTTGTGCTGGCGTGGATGTTGGTGTGTGTTGTTGATGGTTTGTCTTTGTGATGGCGTGGATGTTGGTGTGTGTTGTTGATGGTTTGTCTTTGTGCTGGCGTGGATGTTGGTGTGTGTGGTTGATGGTTTGTCATTGTGCTGGTGTGGATGTTGGTGTGTGTGTTGATGGTTTGTCATTGTGCTGGTGTGGATGTTGGTGTGTGTGGTTGATGGTTTGTCATTGTGCTGGTGTGGATGTTGGTGTGTGTGTTGATGGTTTGTCATTGTGCTGGCGTGGATGTTGGTGTGTGTGGTTGATGGTTTGTCATTGTGCTGGCGTGGATGTTGGTGTGTGTTGATGGTTTGTCTTTGCTGGCGTGGATGTTGGTGTGTGTTGTTGATGGTTTGTCTTTGTGCTGGCGTGGATGTTGGTGTGTGTTGATGGTTTGTCATTGTGCTGGTGTGGATGTTGGTGTGTGTGGTTGATGGTTTGTCTTTGTGCTGGCGTGGATGTTGGTGTGTGTGGTTGATGGTTTGTCTTTGTGCTGGCGTGGATGTTGGTGTGTGTTGTTGATGGTTTGTCTTTGTGCTGGCGTGGATGTTGGTGTGTGTTGTTGATGGTTTGTCTTTGTGCTGGCGTGGATGTTGGTGTGTGTTGATGGTTTGTCTTTGTGCTGGCGTGGATGTTGGTGTGTGTTGATGGTTTGTCATTGTGCTGGTGTGGATGTTGGTGTGTTGTTGCTGGTGTGGATGTTGGTGTGTTGCTGGTGTGGATGTTGGTGTGTGTTTTTGCTGCGATAGTTTCTAATCTAATCCTACATTTGATCTATGCTGGTGCTTTGGTGGGAGGAGATGTCTTGGTGGCTGGGTCACTGCTTCAGTTCTCGCTTGACTCAAATTATCTTCCTCTCTCCTCCTCCTATCATTTAATCCTCCCTCGTTCTGCTCTCCTCTCTGCTGTGGAACAGATGACTGGTGTTCTAAAGGTAAGCTCTGACCTCTGCTTGTCTGCTGGTTAGAGCATTAATTAGGACTGGCTAATGATGTGTCAGTCTCCTAACTCTATGCATGCGTTGTCATGCTCTCTGCCGTCTCCTAGAGGACGATGTGTGTAAGAGACAGTGTGCAGCATTTGTGTGTGTGAGTCTGTGTTAGCATGTGTGCTCCTACCTAGCGGCTTTTTCAGTGGCTCACAGAGCTGTGTGGTTCTAGAGAACCATAGCGGTTAGAGGGTTCTAGAGCACCATAGCGGGCGGGGGTTCTAGAGCACCGTAGTGGGCGGGCGGAGTTCTGGAGCGCCGTAGTGGGCGGGGGGTTCTAGAACACCGTAGTGGGCGGGGGGAGTTCTGGAGCGCCGTAGTGGGGGGCGGGGGGTTTATTGAGTGTTCTGTGCGTCTGTTTCTCAGTGTTCTGATGTTCTGTTGCAGGGAGAAATGAAGACGGAGCAGATATGATTGACATTCCAAAGAGGACTACACCTGCCAAAGGTAACACAGTATAAAGTGGCATCATGTAGACTGGAATATGCATGTTTCTCCTGACCACTCATCTGTTGTACTGATCTGAAAGAAGTGACCAGGCGACAGCTAAGCCAGCCTAATGAGCTGCCATCACATTGTTTTCACCTGTGAAGTTTTTTCCCCAATCATGCTGCTTTCAAGACAACTGGGAAACAAGGTCAAATCATGTCAGTGATCTTCAGTTCTGAAATTCCGAGCTCTATTCCGAGCTCTGACTTGGAATTCCAAGCTGGATGACCATTCAAAGTGACCCCCCCCGAGCTCCCAGTTCTCTTGAACTCACTGAAGTCTGAGATTTCTGAATGCAGCAACAGTGCAGGTGAAAATGAGAAGACGATGAGATGTCTCCATGTTTCTAACACCTCTCCCTCCGTGTCTCTCCAGGTTATGAGTTGTTGTTCCAGCCAGAGGTGGTGCGTGTCTACACCTCTCTGCTGAAGGAGAGTAAGAACCCCACCGTGCTGGAAGCCTCCGCCGGAGCCGTGCAGAACCTGTGTGCCGGACGCTGGACCGTGAGTCAACCACGCCACCACCACACACCTTGAGACACCACGGCCTGTTAGTTTAACCCAAACACAACCACCACCAGGCCCAACACCACCACACACCTTGACACATACGGCCTGTTAGTTTAACACAACCACCACCAGGTCCAACACCACCACACACCTTGAGACACCACGGCCTGTTAGTTTAACACAACCACCACCAGGTCCAACACCACCACACACCTTGAGACACCACGACCTGTTAGTTTAACCCAAACACAACCACCACCAGGCCCAACACCACCACACACCTTGAGACACATACGGCCTGTTAGTTTAACACAACCACCACCAGGTCCAACACCACCACACACCTTGAGACACCACGGCCTGTTAGTTTAACACAACCA
Source organism: Oncorhynchus mykiss (assembly GCF_013265735.2). Taxonomy (NCBI): domain Eukaryota; kingdom Metazoa; phylum Chordata; class Actinopteri; order Salmoniformes; family Salmonidae; genus Oncorhynchus; species Oncorhynchus mykiss. Next base: position 8,555,717 of record NC_048583.1, on the reverse strand, counting down.
CCACCAGGTCCAACACCACCACACACCTTGAGACACCACGGCCTGTTAGTTTAACCCAAACACAACCACCACCAGGCCCAACACCACCACACACCTTGAGACACATACGGCCTGTTAGTTTAACCCAAACACCACCAGGTCCAACACCACCACACATCTTGAGACACCACGACCTGTTAGTTTAACCCAAACACAACCACCACCAGGCCCAACACCACCACGACCTGTTAGTTTAACCCAAACACAACCACCACCAGGCCCAACACCACCACACACCCTGAGACACCACAACCTGTTAGTTTAACCCAAACACAACCACCACCAGGCCCAACACCACCACGACCTGTTAGTTTAACCCAAACACAACCACCACCAGGCCCAACACCACCACACACCCTGAGACACCACGGCCTGTTAGTTTAACCCAAACACAACCACCACCAGGCCCAACACCACCACACACCCTGAGACACCACGGCCTGTTAGTTTAACCCAAACACAACCACCACCAGGCCCAACACCACCACGACCTGTTAGTTTAACCCAAACACAACCACCACCAGACACACATCCCTTTCAGCCTCCTTACTTGACCTCTAACAGAAACCCTTTACACCTGGACCGTAAGTCAATCACAGTATAATCACAAACTCCACCTCCAACCCAGACACCACCTTTCTAGACCCTTGTTAAACCACAGTCTAGTACTCAAAACAGTCTGTCCGTTTCCTGAACACAAATACACTACAATAATCATTGATCTGTATGTATTCTCTCTCTCTGTCTGTCTCAGTATGGGTGGTATAATTGATCTGTATGTATTCTCTCTCTCTCTCTGTCTCAGTATGGGCGGTGTAATTGATCTGTATGTATTCTTAGTCTCTCTGTCTCTGTCTCAGTATGGGTGGTATAATTGATCTGTATGTATTCTCTCTCTCTCTGTCTCAGTATGGGTGGTATAATTGATCTGTATGTATTCTCTCTCTCTGTCTCAGTATGGGTGGTATAATTGATCTGTATGTATTCTCTCTCTCTGTCTCAGTATGGGTGGTATAATTGATCTGTATGTATTCTCTCTCTCTCTCTGTCTCAGTATGGGTGGTATAATTGATCTGTATGTATTCTCTCTCTCTGTCTCAGTATGGGTGGTATAATTGATCTGTATGTATTCTCTCTCTCTCTCTGTCTCAGTATGGGTGGTATAATTGATCTGTATGTATTCTCTCTCTGTCTCTGTCTCAGTATGGGTGGTATAATTGATCTGTATGTATTCTCTCTCTCTCTGTCTCAGTATGGGTGGTATAATTGATCTGTATGTATTCTCTCTCTCTGTCTCAGTATGGGTGGTATAATTGATCTGTATGTATTCTCTCTCTCTCTCTGTCTCAGTATGGGTGGTATAATTGATCTGTATGTATTCTCTCTCTCTCTGTCTCAGTATGGGCGGTATAATTGATCTGTATGTATTCTCTCTCTGTCTCAGTATGGGCGGTATAATTGATCTGTATGTATTCTCTCTCTGTCTCAGTATGGGCGGTATAATTGATCTGTATGTATTCTCTCTCTGTCTCAGTATGGGCGGTATAATTTATCTGTATGTATTCTCTCTCTGTCAGTATGGGTGGTATAATTGATCTGTATGTATTCTCTCTCTCTCTGTCTCAGTATGGGCGGTATAATTGATCTGTATGTATTCTCTCTCTCTGTCTCAGTATGGGCGGTATATCCGTGCGTTGTTGCGTCAGGAGAAGGGTCTTCCCATGATGACAGAGCTGTTGGCCCATGGCAACGACCGGGTGGTTAGGGCCATGTCTGGAGCTCTGAGGAACCTGGCTATCGACGCTCGCAACAGAGACCTGCTCGGTTAGTACTGTTTCTGTGGAACTGTTTTTCCCTCTCCCTGTTTCTCTTGCTCTCTTTCTCCCTCTCTCGTGCTCTCTTTTTCCCTCTCTCTCTCTCTCTCTCTCTCTCCTTCTCCCTCTCTCTCTCTCCCTCCCTCCCTCTTTCTCCCTCTCTCTCTCCCTCTCTTTCTCCCTCTCTCGCGCTCTTTTTGAGCCAACCTGTGTTATTAAATACTACAGCTAGGTCTCTCTAACTCTTGTCTCTGTAGGTAAACATGCAGTCCCCCACCTGGTATCCAACCTGCCTGGTGGGGGTCAGAGCCAGCCTGTGAGGGCTCTGTCAGAGGAGACGGTGGTGTCTGTACTGAGCACCCTTCATGAGGTTCTGGGCTCCAGCCTGGACGCTGCCAAGATCCTCAGAGCCTCGCAGGGCATCGAGAGACTGGTGCTCATCAATAAGGATGGGTAAGCTGGTGTGTGTGTGTGTGTGTGTGTGTGTGTGTGACAAAAAGAGGTGCATGTGTCTCTTTCCATCAGTCTGGATGATGTTGAACAGGAGTGTCAAACTCAGTCTCTGGTGGGCTGAGGGTCTGCAGGGTTTCTCCCTTTTACTGATCAATTACACACTAATTGAAAGGAAAAACTGAGACTGGGGGGGTGTTGTTGAACTCTCCCCGGGGTGGACTGGGGAGGGGTGTAGTTGACCTCCCTCCGGGGTCAAATGGAATGGGAGGGGTGTAGTTGACCTCCCTCCGGGGTGGACTGGGGGGTGTAGTTGACCTCCCTCCGGGGTGGACTGGGGGGGTGTAGTTGAATCACCTCTTTCTGTTTGATGCTGTTTCTCTTTCTGAGTCCTCCAGTTCTCTCTCCTGATAGGAACCGGTCAGAGCGAGAGGTGCGTGGTGCCGGCCTGATACTCCAGTTAGTTTGGGGCTATAAAGAGTTGAGGAAGACCCTGGAGAAGGATGGCTGGAAGAAGACAGACTTCATGGTGAACCTCAACCCACCCAACAGCACCCAGCCCCGGGTCAACGGAGGATATGAAGACAGTACGCTGCCACTCATAGACAGGGGTGAGACAGACAATAACATCTAGCTACACACACACACACACTGAGGTCTTCACAGGTCTACCCCAATATCTGAGACCCGACTCTGGAACTAGGTGTCTGAGTCTAAAATTGTCCCTGGGGTCTGGGTTGGATCCATGTTTGATTGTCACAGGTCTATGTAACTACAGCTGATGGACCCGACCTGACCACGGCTCTGAATAGCCTATAGCGGTTGTATTCAGTGGTTTTCTGTGGGGACCCCATTCCCCCCCCCCCCCCCCCCCCAGTAACCACCACACCATAAACACCACCACACTATAACCACCACCACACTATAACCACCACCACACTATAACCACCACCACACTATAACCACCACCACACTATAAACACCACCACACTATAACCACCACCACACTATAACCACCACCACACTATAACCACCACCACACTATAACCACCACCACACTATAAACACCACCACACTATAAACACCACCACACTATAAACACCACCACACTATAAACACCACCACACTATAAACACCACCACACCACCACACTATAAACACCACCACACTATAAACACCACCACACTATAAACACCACCACACTATAAACACCACCACACTATAAACACCACCACACTATAAACACCACCACACTATAAACACCACCACACCACCACACTATAAACACCACCACACTATAAACACCACCACACTATAAACACCACCACACTATAACCAACCACCACACTATAACCACCACCACACTATAACCTACCACCACCACACTATAAACACCGCCACACTATAACCAACCACCACACTATAACCAACCACCACACTATAAACACCACCACCACACTATAAACACCACCACCACACTATAAACACCACCACACTATAAACACCACCACACTATAAACACCACCACACTATAAACACCACCACACTATAAACACCACCACACCACCACACTATAAACATTACCACACTATAAACACCACCACACTATAAACACCACCACACTATAACCACCACCACACTATAACCACCACCACACTATAACCACCACCACACTATAACCACCACCGCACTATAAACACCACCGCACTATAAACACCACCGCACTATAAACACCACCGCACTATAAACACCACCGCACTATAAACACCACCGCACTATAAACACCACCGCCACACTATAAACACCACCACCACACTATAAACACAACCACCACACTATAAACACCACCACCACACTATAAACACCACCACCACACTATAAACCCCACCACACTATAAACACCACCACACTATAAACACCACCGCACTATAACCACCACCGCACTATAAACACCACCGCACCACCACACTATAACCTACCACCACACTATAACCACCACCACACCACCACACTATAACCACCACCACACCACCACACTATAACCTACCACCACACTATAAACACCACCGCACCACCACACTATAACCTACCACCACACTATAACCACCACCACACCACCACACTATAACCACCACCACACCACCACACTATAAACACCACCGCACTATAACCACCACCACACTATAAACACCACCACCACACTATAAACACCACCACCACACTATAAACACCACCACCACACTATAAACACCACCACACTATAAACACCACCACACTATAAACACCACCACACTATAAACACCACCACACTATAAACACCACCACACTATAAACACCACCACACTATAAACACCACCACCACACTATAACCTACCACCACACTATAACCTACCACCACACTATAACCTACCACCACACTATAACCTACCACCACACTATAACCTACCACCACAGTATAACCACCACCACACTATAAACACCACCACCACACTATAACCACCACCACACTATAACCACCACCACACTATAACCACCACCACACTATAACCACCACCACACTATAACCACCACCACACTATAACCACCACCACACTATAACCAACCACCACACTATAACCACCACCACACTATAACCAACCACCACACTATAACCAACCACCACACTATAAACACCACCACACTATAACCACCACCACACTATAACCACCACCACACTATAACCACCACCACACTATAACCTACCACCACACTATAACCTACCACCACACTATAACCTACCACCACACTATAACCACCACCACACTATAACCACCACCACACTATAACCACCACCACACTATAACCACCACCACACTATAAACACCACCACACTATAACCTACCACCACACTATAACCACCACCACACTATAACCTACCACCACCACACTATAAACACCACCACACTATAAACACCACCACACTATAACCACCACCACACTATAAACACCACCACACTATAACCACCACCACACTATAACCTACCACCACACTATAACCTACCACCACCACACTATAACCACCACCACACTATAAACACCACCACCACACTATAAACACAACCACCACACTATAAACACAACCACCACACTATAAACACCACCACCACACTCAAACACCACCACACTATAAACACCACCACACTATAAACACCACCACACTATAAACACCACCACACTATAAACACCACCACACTATAAACACCACCACACTATAACCACCACCACACTATAACCACCACCACACCACCACACTATAAACACCACCGCACTATAACCACCACCACACTATAAACACCACCACCACACTATAAACACCACCACCACACTATAAACACCACCACCACACTATAAACACCACCACCACACTATAAACACCACCACACTATAAACACCACCACACTATAAACACCACCACACTATAAACACCACCACACTATAACCACCACCACACTATAAACACCACCACCACACTATAAACACCACCACCACACTATAAACACCACCACCACACTATAACCTACCACCACACTATAACCTACCACCACACTATAACCTACCACCACAGTATAACCACCACCACACTATAAACACCACCACCACACTATAACCACCACCACACTATAACCACCACCACACTATAACCAACCACCACACTATAACCACCACCACACTATAACCAACCACCACACTATAACCAACCACCACACTATAAACACCACCACACTATAACCACCACCACACTATAACCACCACCACACTATAACCTACCACCACACTATAACCTACCACCACACTATAACCTACCACCACACTATAACCACCACCACACTATAACCACCACCACACTATAACCACCACCACACTATAAACACCACCACACTATAACCACCACCACACTATAACCTACCACCACACTATAACCACCACCACACTATAACCTACCACCACCACACTATAAACACCACCACACTATAAACACCACCACACTATAACCACCACCACACTATAACCACCACCACACTATAAACACCACCACCACACTATAAACACCACCACCACACTATAAACACCACCACCACACTATAAACACCACCACACTATAACCACCACCACACTACCACCACCACACTATAAACACCACCACCGCACTATAAACACCACCACCACACTATAACCTACCACCACACTATAACCTACCACCACACTATAACCTACCACCACACTATAAACACCACCACACTATAACCACCACCACACTATAAACACCACCACCACACTATAAACACCACCACCACACTATAAACACCACCACCACACTATAAACACCACCACACTATAACCACCACCACACTACCACCACCACACTATAAACACCACCACACTATAAACACCACCACCACACTATAACCTACCACCACACTATAACCTACCACCACACTATAACCTACCACCACACTATAAACACCACCACACTATAAACACCACCACACTATAACCACCACCACACTATAAACACCACCACACTATAACCACCACCACACTATAAACACCACCACACTATAAACACCACCACACTATAACCACCACCACACTATAACCCACCACCACACTATAACCTACCACCACACTATAACCTACCACCACACTATAACCTACCACCACACTATAACCACCACCACACTATAACCACCACCACACTATAACCACCACCACACTATAACCACCACCACACTATAACCACCACCGCACTATAAACACCACCGCACCACCACACTATAACCTACCACCACACTATAACCACCACCACACCACCACACTATAACCACCACCACACTATAACCTACCACCACACTATAAACACCACCGCACCACCACACTATAACCTACCACCACACTATAACCACCACCACACCACCACACTATAACCACCACCACACCACCACACTATAAACACCACCGCACTATAACCACCACCACACTATAAACACCACCACCACACTATAAACACCACCACCACACTATAAACACCACCACCACACTATAAACACCACCACCACACTATAAACACCACCACACTATAAACACCACCACACTATAAACACCACCACCACACTATAAACACCACCACCACACTATAACCTACCACCACACTATAACCTACCACCACACTATAACCTACCACCACACTATAACCTACCACCACACTATAACCTACCACCACAGTATAACCACCACCACACTATAAACACCACCACCACACTATAACCACCACCACACTATAACCACCACCACACTATAACCACCACCACACTATAATCACCACCACACTATAACCAACCACCACACTATAACCACCACCACACTATAACCAACCACCACACTATAACCAACCACCACACTATAAACACCACCACACTATAAACACCACCACACTATAACCACCACCACACTATAACCACCACCGCACTATAACCACCACCGCACTATAAACACCACCGCACCACCACACTATAACCTACCACCACACTATAACCACCACCACACCACCACACTATAACCACCACCACACCACCACACTATAACCTACCACCACACTATAAACACCACCGCACCACCACACTATAACCTACCACCACACTATAACCACCACCACACTATAACCACCACCACACCACCACACTATAAACACCACCGCACTATAACCACCACCACACTATAAACACCACCACCACACTATAAACACCACCACCACACTATAAACACCACCACCACACTATAAACACCACCACCACACTATAAACACCACCACCACACTATAAACACCACCACCACACTATAAACACCACCACACTTTAAACACCACCACACTATAAACACCACCACCACACTATAAACACCACCACCACACTATAACCTACCACCACACTATAACCTACCACCACACTATAACCTACCACCACACTATAACCTACCACCACACTATAACCTACCACCACAGTATAACCACCACCACACTATAAACACCACCACCACACTATAACCACCACCACACTATAACCACCACCACACTATAACCACCACCACACTATAACCACCACCACACTATAACCACCACCACACTATAACCAACCACCACACTATAACCACCACCACACTATAACCAACCACCACACTATAACCAACCACCACACTATAAACACCACCACACTATAACCACCACCACACTATAACCACCACCACACTATAACCACCACCACACTATAACCACCACCACACTATAACCTACCACCACACTATAACCTACCACCACACTATAACCTACCACCACACTATAACCACCACCACACTATAACCACCACCACACTATAACCACCACCACACTATAACCACCACCACACTATAACCACCACCACACTATAACCACCACCACACTATAACCTACCACCACACTATAACCACCACCACACTATAACCTACCACCACCACACTATAAACACCACCACACTATAAACACCACCACACTATAACCACCACCACACTATAAACACCACCACACTATAACCACCACCACACTATAACCTACCACCACACTATAACCTACCACCACCACACTATAACCACCACCACACTATAAACACCACCACCACACTATAAACACAACCACCACACTATAAACACCACCACCACACTATAAACACCACCACCACACTATAAACACCACCACACTATAAACACCACCACACTATAAACACCACCACACTATAACCACCACCACACTATAACCACCACCACACCACCACACTATAACCACCACCACACCACCACACTATAAACACCACCGCACTATAACCACCACCACACTATAAACACCACCACCACACTATAAACACCACCACCACACTATAAACACCACCACCACACTATAAACACCACCACCACACTATAAACACCACCACACTATAAACACCACCACACTATAAACACCACCACACTATAAACACCACCACACTATAAACACCACCACACTATAACCACCACCACACTATAAACACCACCACACTATAAACACCACCACCACACTATAAACACCACCACCACACTATAACCTACCACCACACTATAACCTACCACCACACTATAACCTACCACCACAGTATAACCACCACCACACTATAAACACCACCACCACACTATAACCACCACCACACTATAACCACCACCACACTATAACCACCACCACACTATAACCAACCACCACACTATAACCACCACCACACTATAACCAACCACCACACTATAACCAACCACCACACTATAAACACCACCACACTATAACCACCACCACACTATAACCTACCACCACACTATAACCTACCACCACACTATAACCTACCACCACACTATAACCTACCACCACACTATAACCACCACCACACTATAACCACCACCACACTATAACCACCACCACACTATAAACACCACCACACTATAACCACCACCACACTATAACCTACCACCACACTATAACCACCACCACACTATAACCTACCACCACCACACTATAAACACCACCACACTATAAACACCACCACACTATAACCACCACCACACTATAAACACCACCACACTATAACCACCACCACACTATAACCTACCACCACACTATAACCACCACCACACTATAACCTACCACCACCACACTATAAACACCACCACACTATAAACACCACCACACTATAACCACCACCACACTATAAACACCACCACACTATAACCACCACCACACTATAACCACCACCACACTATAACCACCACCACACTATAACCACCACCACACCACCACACTATAACCACCACCACACTATAACCACCACCACACTATAACCACCACCACACTATAACCACCACCACACTATAAACACCACCACCACACTATAAACACCACCACCACACTATAAACACCACCACCACACTATAAACACCACCACCACACTATAAACACCACCACCACACTATAAACACCACCACCACACTATAAACACCACCACCACACTATAACCACCACCACACTATAACCACCACCACACTATAACCACCACCGCACTATAAACACCACCACCGCACTATAAACACCACCACCGCACTATAAACACCACCACCGCACTATAAACACCACCACACTATAAACACCACCACACTATAAACACCACCACACTATAACCACCACCACACTATAACCACCACCACACTATAACCACCACCACACTATAAACACCACCACCACACTATAAACACCACCACCACACTATAAACACCACCACCACACTATAAACACCACCACCACACTATAAACACCACCACCACACTATAAACACCACCACACTATAAACACCACCACCACACTATAAACACCACCACACTACCACCACCACACTATAAACACCACCACACTATAAACACCACCACCACACTATAACCTACCACCACACTATAACCTACCACCACACTATAACCTACCACCACACTATAAACACCACCACACTATAAACACCACCACACTATAACCACCACCACACTATAAACACCACCACACTATAACCACCACCACACTATAACCACCACCACACTATAACCTACCACCACACTATAACCTACCACCACACTATAACCTACCACCACACTATAACCTACCACCACACTATAACCACCACCACACTATAACCACCACCACACTATAACCACCACCACACTATAACCACCACCACACTAAACACCACCACACTATAACCACCACCACCACACTATAACCACCACCACCACACTATAACCTACCACCACACTATAACCTACCACCACACTATAACCACCACCACACTATAACCACCACCACACTATAACCACCACCACACTATAACCTACCACCACACTATAACCTACCACCACACTATAACCTACCACCACACTATAACCTACCACCACACTATAATCACCACCACACTATAACCTACCACCACACTATAACCTACCACCACACTATAACCTACCACCACACTATAACCTACCACCACACTATAACCTACCACCACACTATAACCACCACACACTATTACCTACACACTATAAACACCACCACACTATAAACACCACCACACTATAACCACCACCACACTATAACCAACCACCACACTATAACCAACCACCACACTATAACCACCACCACACTATAACCACCACCACACTATAACCACCACCACATTATAAACACCACCACACTATAAACACCACCACACTATAACCACCACCACACTATAACCACCACCACACTATAACCACCACCACACTATAACCACCACCACACTATAACCACTATAACCACCACCACCATAACCACTATAACCACCACCACCACACTATAACCACCACCACACTATAACCACCACCACACTATAACCACCACCACACTATAACCACCACCACACTATAACCACCACCACACTATAACCTACCACCACACTATAACCTACCACACTATAATCACCACCACACTATAATCACCACCACACTATAACCTACCACCACACTATAACCTACCACCACACTATAACCTACCACCACACTATAACCTACCACCACAATATAACCACCACACACTATTACCTACACACTATAAACACCACCACACTATAAACACCACCACACTATAAACACCACCACACTATAAACACCACCACACTATAACCAACCACCACACTATAAACACCACCACACTATAACCACCACCACACTATAACCACCACCACACTATAACCACCACCACCACACTATAACCACCACCACCACACTATAACCACCACCACACTATAACCACCACCACACTATAACCACCACCACACTATAACCACCACCACACTATAACCACTATAACCACCACCACCATAACCACTATAACCACCACCACCACACTATAACCACCACCACACTATAACCACCACCACACTATAACCACTATCACCACCACACTATAACCACCACCACCATAACCACTATAACCACCACACTATAACCACCACCACACTATAACCACCACCACACTATAACCACCACCACACTATTACCTACACACTAGCTGTCTCTCATCCTGTGACTGTGTTTGTTTGTCAGGAGGAGGAGACAAGAGAGACATGATTCCACTAAATGATATGGGACCAGGTATGTCTGCACACACACACACACACACACACACCAACACAGACGCACACGCCTAAACACACAGCTGTTAACAGGCCTTGGCTGTCTTCCAGATGCCTACTCCACACTGGACCAGAGGGGGAGGAAGAACACTCTGGACAGAACACTGGAGCCTGCTGACAAAGACACAGCACAGGTACACACACACAGAGCATGTTCTCGCATGTCTCACTAAATACTGTGGTTAGCTTCTTTTCTCACAAACGATTTCTCACTTAACTTCTGACACTAACCCACTTTATCAACACTCTCTCTTCCCCTCTCTCTCTCTTATCTGGTTTTCATATTGTTCGTTCTGAACACACCTCTTTTTTTCTCTCACTCTGCTTCAACCCACCACCTTTCTTCCCTCTTCTCCCTCCCCCTTTTCTCTCTCCTGTCTTCCTTACCACCCTTTTCTCCCCCTCCTCCCCGTTCTTTCTCCCTCCCCGTTCTTTCTCTCCCTCCCTCCCCGTTCTTTCTCTCTCCCTCCCTCCCCGTTCTTTCTCTCTCTCCCTCCCCGTTCTTTCTCTCCCTCCCTCCCTCCCGTTCTTTCTCTCCCTCCCTCCCTCCCGTTCTTTCTCTCCCTCCCTCCCTCCCGTTCTTTCTCTCCCTCCCGTTCTTTCTCTCCCTCCCTCCCTCCCGTTCTTTCTCTCCTTCCCTCCCTCCCGTTCTTTCTCTCCTTCCCTCCCTCCCGTTCTTTCTCTCTCTCTCCCTCCCCGTTCTCTCTCCCTCCCTCCCGTTCTTTCTCTCTCCCTCCCTCCCGTTCTTTCTCTCTCTCTCCCTCCCCGTTCTCTCTCCCTCCCTCCCGTTCTTTCTCTCTCTCTCCCTCCCTCCCTCCCCGTTCTTTCTCCCCCTCCCTCCCTCCCCGTTCTTTCTCCCCCTCCCTCCCTCCCTCCCCGTTCTTTCTTTCTCCCTCCCTCCCCGTTCTTTCTTTCTCCCTCCCTCCCCGTTCTTTCTTTCTCCCTCCCTCCCCGTTCTTTCTTTCTCCCTCCCTCCCCGTTCTTTCTTTCTCCCTCCCTCCCTCCCCGTTCTTTCTTTCTCCCTCCCTCCCTCCCCGTTCTTTCTTTCTCCCTCCCTCCCTCCCCGTTCTTTCTTTCTCCCTCCCTCCCTCCCCGTTCTTTCTTTCTCCCTCCCTCCCTCCCCGTTCTTTCTTTCTCCCTCCCTCCCTCCCCGTTCTTTCTTTCTCCCTCCCTCCCTCCCCGTTCTTTCTTTCTCCCTCCCCGTTCTTTCTCCCCTCCCCGTTCTTTCTCCCCTCCCTCCCCGTTCTTTCTTTCTCTCCCTCCCTCCCCGTTCTTTCTTTCTCTCCCTCCCCGTTCTTTCTTTCTCCCTCCCTCCCCGTTCTTTCTTTCTCCCTCCCTCCCGTTCTTTCTTTCTCTCTCCCTCCCCTTTCTTTCTCCCTCCCTCCCCGTTCTTTCTTTCTCCCTCCCTCCCTCCCCGTTCTTTCACCCCTCCCCGTTCTTTCTCCCCTCCCCGTTCTTTCTCTCCCTCCCTCCCCGTTCTTTCTTTCTCCCCCCCTCCCCGTTCTTTCTTTCTCCCCCTTTTCTCTTCCTCCCACCTTCTCTTCCCCCTCTCAGGGAGGGCTGTATGAGGAGAGGCGGGACTCTGTTCCTCTCATGGACTCTTATGACGGTTAGGCCACACCCCCCCACACACTGCATGTGAGCGCATGGTATGTGTGTCCACCGACTGAACACCTGCCTCTCTCACTAAACCGCATGGCCTAACTAACCTCTCTGTGTGTGTGTCCCATTGTATTGGTGTTTGTTTCTTGCTCCCTCTGCTGGTGATTTGTATATTTGATATAGTATGTTGTTGATCTTGTGTCTTGATGTTCGTTTGTTTCATGTCTGTATACATATGGAATTTTGTGTTTGATCTCTTTTCAAGCGTCTGTGTCATGTATTGATTGGTGATGTTTAGGCTGTGTGTGTGTCATGTATTGATTGGTGATGTTTAGGCTGTGTGTGTTCATGTTGTCTGTGTCATGTGTTGATTGGTAATGTTTAGGCTGTGTGTGTGTCATGTATTGATTGGTGATGTTTAGGCTGTGTGTGTTCATGTTGTCTGTGTCATGTGTTGATTGGTAATGTTTAGGCTGTGTGTGTGTCATGTATTGATTGGTGATGTTTAGGCTGTGTGTGTTCATGTTGTCTGTGTGTCATGTGTTGATTGGTAATGTTTAGGCTGTGTGTGTGTCATGTATTGATTGGTGATGTTTAGGCTGTGTGTGTTCATGTTGTCTGTCTCATGTATTGATTGGTAATGTTAACTAGCAGGTTCTGTGTCCTCTCAATCCTCTAAGTTTATACAGCTGGTTTATGAGTTGCACTCTTACTACAAATATTACACATGGTAGTAACCCTTCTCTCTGTGTCTGTGTCTGTCTCTCTCTCTCTCTCTCTCTCTCTCTCTCTCTCTCTCTCTCTCTCTCTCTCTCTCTCTCTCTCTCTCTCTCTCTTTTTCTTTTTCCACAGAGAAACTGATAGTGTGCATCACTAGAAGAGAGCAGCCTCTACCGGCCTACTGCCCCTGCTGAACCTCTGGACACTCACTGAGGGACCACTGACTCCACTAGAACTGGACTCTCTCCTTCTGTGTCTCTTTTTCTCTTTCCTTTCTCTCTTTTTCCTCTCTCCTCTCAATTTCTTAATCTTCTTTCCCTCTTATCTCTCTCGGGGTCTGTGACATAAGCCACTTGCATGACCTTCAGCCTTCCTCACCTCCCTAGCTCTCCCTCATTCCTCTATTTAGACTGTGACTTTTAGCCACTAAAGGAACACTATGGACTCCTGACATCCCTCTTCTACCTGTCGACACTACTATGACATAAGACCACTTCTAATTTAGTAACTCCTCCCACCACAGTGACACACTAACCCCCAACACTACACTAACTCCTCCCACCACAGTGACACACTAACCCCCGACACTACACTAACTCCTCCCACCACAATAGGGACAGTTGTGACTTCATCTGGGAACTGGGAACGTTCACCACCACAGTAACAAAGCTAATCAAAAGGGAACTGTTGGAATGGTTCAAACTGTAACTGAACTTAAACTGACAACCCCCTTTTTTTACTGGAATGGTTCAAACTGTAACTGAACATAAACTGACAACCCCCTTTTTTTACTGGAATGGTTCAAACTGTAACTGAACATAAACTGACAACCCCCTTTTTTTACTGGAATGGTTCAAGCTGCATTTCTACAAGTGATTGTGAAGATTTCCAGTTTTCTTCTTGTGATAACTAATTACCACTAAACTTCTGTTACCCAACAAAGAATCAATGTTTGTTGTTCTACCGCCGGTGTTTCTTCGGTCTTTGTTTGAGGTGTGATTGCTGAGTTGTGGTTCTGACTACAGTGATGAACACGTGCCAAGCTACACACCACTATTGCAGTAACTTTCTACTACAGAGTATTTCTGAACGCTACTTCTCTTCTCAGAGCCATCTGTTGTGATGTTCTAGTGTATATGACATCATTGGGTGATGTCAGACAGGCACTGGTGTGCCATTGGGCAGTGTTGTGGGAAAGTAAGTAGCTTGACGACCACTTTTAACATTTTACACATGGGTCTTGCGTCACAGAACATTCTTGATCGTCTGTTCTGCAGATTATATTTCTATGATTTTCAGCCATGTATAATAGACCAGTGAACCGTTTCGGCTCTATTCAATACATTTCTATCTGTGTGGCTCTTTAGCGTCATTGTTATACCCCCTTTCTCAACTCGCTCTGGTTCTAATGGTTCTCCTGAAGCTATGGGAGAAACCACAGATTTGATTGTTGATCCAGTGACTGCATTTCTTTCAATCTGCAAATCTCTATATATATGAATGTGTAAATATGTGATCGCCTTCAACTACGTCTGTGTGGCTCATGGCTAACTGGAGTGCCTCGTTCGTTGGTGTTTTTAAGGTGGGATGGGGGTTTTCCCTGGGGGTATCATTCACTAGCAGCAACATTCCAGAACATTGAATCCAAATGGAATGTATAGAACAGTTTTTTGTTGTGTTCCGCATAATAACACAATGGAATGTATAGAGTTGATATGATTGATGCTCTGCATATGGAACAGAGAGAACCATTCTAGTGCCATACGTTCCACGTCAGACTGGAGTGTTCCAGCCTACTGAACCTACGCCTGGGTGTCCATCTACCCTGCTGGACTGGCTGGTGTCCATGGAGACCACAGAACACTAAGAGGGGAGAGGACACATTTAGCTGGTTGTTTCCCTGCAGACAGAGTTCCTTTAGTACCGTAGATGACATTATTATTCTCAGTGCAGAGTAAGATGTAGATATTTTCTCAGTAGATTAAAGCACTAGGGGTAAAAGCGTTTCTTGGTTCCTTTTGATTATTTTCATGCCAATCCAACACTACAAATGGTCAGTCTCAGAAAAATGTAAATGAGTTGCCTTGTAACCAGATAGTCCTAGAATGAGATGATCTAGAACTGATACAGGAAATGATGTGGGAGTGGAATCCAATGGGAAAGTGGGACTAAAGAGGGGCGGAGCATAAAATTAAATTAGCAAGATTTGTATAAGTGCAAAGACCTGATTTTGATTCTAGTTGCTATTTAAAAAATAAATAAAATAAAAAGCAAATTTAACTATATATAGAAGATAAATATTTGTTAATTTTACTGGTTTTATGTATTGTTTTTATATTTTATGATTTGGGTTTATTCGTCTTGCAGGTATTGTGGGTGAACGCATATGCAATCAGGTTTATTTTTGAATTGAGAAACATTTATGGTTAATATATTTTAATTGTAGAGAAAACAAGCAAAACACAATGTAAAATCAATTTTACATTCCAAATGGTCCCATATTCCCAATATAGTACACTACTAAATGGCCTGATATGGCTCTGGGTGAAAGTAGTTAACTATATAGGGGACAGGGGGACATTTAGGAGACAGTCCAACTCTCAATTTCTGTCAACAGTTTATTATTGGACCGCTGATCTAAAATGTGATTCTGGATGAAAACCTTAATCTCTTCTTCTATGCCTTGGCTCTTAATGTTGCACATTTCTCTCATGAATGGAATATGTAACAAGCAATACTGTTTATAATAAATAAAATAAAAAGTGCTTTTTTCAATACTGGCCTTGACTTTTTTTCTCTCTATCTCTGTGTGTGATTTGAGAAATGCATTGTGTTGCAGTAAATGTTAGTAGTTCTCCCTGTACAGTTGTACTCTTCATAAACACACATCAATCATACGGTGTCGAGTCGCTGAAATCAATGGGAGAAGTAACGCACGCCTCTGATTGGCTAAAGTCAACAGAATACTTTTCAACATTGAACTGAAGATTTCAACAGGTTTGCTCTTGATCAGATCAAATGGCTCTTCCGCTGAGTGCGGAACAACAGACGTTGATTATCAACGACGAGCCGAAATGACCCCATGATTCGAATGTGCAGGCTTGGCTTTTCCCACGTTAACTACGCATGAACACGCACGATCGCCCCTCGCGATTTTGACGTTGAAGAGAACTACTTTCTGAAGTGTGACGTCAGTCCGTGAATTTGACCACGTTGTGGGAATATGTCAACATTAACTATTTGAAACAAATTGGTTGGCGATATTCTGATTTTTGAGAAAGCAAGTCACTAGAAAAGAAAAAGCCCTGACTGGTATCGAAAAGGTAAGCATGTGCATTAGCTAGCCGTCCAGCTAACACATTTAGCTAACGTCACCAGACTTTCTTCGTTTCTAGTTCCCCGGCACGAGTGTGCTGAAAAGTATACATATTCAACTAATTACATAGAAAGCTGTACCACACTTGCAGTTGTTTGAGAACGAAATGAATGTGCACTAATGCAACACATTAACATTTGTGTTTTTGATTGTAGCCCTATTGTCAGTGTGTCTTTTAAGTGGAGGTCGCCCACAACACGCTTTGAATTGCTTGGCGTTCCAACGGAACAAGCGGTCTTTTCTAGCAAAAGCACTGACTAACAAGTGATACGAATAGCTGAACTTCTTTTATTCTAGTCATGAAACAAATGTGTTAACTAATACATGACAAAAGAGTACCAAATGTAAAGTACTAGCCACTCACCCCGGTGTTGTGTATTTATGGAGGCCAAGGGAAGCCAGGATTACCCAAGATTTTTTTTTTACATTTTCGTATTTCTGTGTTTCATAATTGTCCTTCAATTCGCAAGAGGCTGAATGGATATCACAGGAGAAAGCATCCGAGCGAGCGAAACAGCGCCCCTCTGTCTCTCTACGTGCAGGCCATCTATCTGATGCTGTCTGGTCCAAACAAGTATGACATTGTTGCTGCCCGTAGCATCTCACAACCAACTTCACACCTTGTCTTTTCAGCCCAGTCTTCTCCAAGCACGACATTTTGAGACAATGAATGAAAATCCGGTTTTACCATTGTTTCACTTCGTCAAATGCTGTATACCGTCAGATCGATCTGCAGTCATTTAAATCTCTTCCCCATTTTCCCCTACATCCCTTTCTATCCTCTAAACCCCACAACTCTATCCCTCTCTCCGTGCTACCCACTGCCTCCCCCCTTCTCCCCACATCCATTTTTCCTCTGTCTCCTCTACCACTCTATCCCCCCTCTCCATTCTACCCAATACCCCCTCCCCCAACCCACCCCTCCCTCTCAGGGTGGAGGCCAAGAAGAGGAGGATGTGGAGGTACCGTCTGCCTGGCTTTGAGTTGAGGCTCCTGGAGGAACTACAGAGACAGAAGCACAACAGTCTCTACTGTGATACCCTGTTACAGACTGATGGTGAGGGAGGAGGGGAGTGATGGAGAGACTGCAGTCTACTGTGATAACCTGTTACAGACTGATGGTGAGGGAGGAGGGGAGTGATGGAGAGACTGCAGTCTACTGTGATACCCTGTTACAGACTGATGGTGAGGGAGGAGGGAAGTGATGGAGAGACTGCAGTCTACTGTGATAACCTGTTACAGACTGATGGTGAGGGAGGAGGAGAGTGATGGAGAGACTGCAGTCTACTGTGATACCCTGTTACAGACTGATGGTGAGGGAGGAGGGGAGTGATGGAGAGACTGCAGTCTACTGTGATACCCTGTTACAGACTGATGGTGAGGGAGGAGGGGAGTGATGGAGAGACTGCAGTCTACTGTGATACCCTGTTACAGACTGATGGTGAGGGAGGAGGGGAGTGATGGAGAGACTGCAGTCTACTGTGATAACCTGTTACAGACTGATGGTGAGGGAGGAGGAGAGTGATGGAGAGACTGCAGTCTACTGTGATACCCTGTTACAGACTGATGGTGAGGGAGGAGGGGAGTGATGGAGAGACTGCAGTCTACTGTGATACCCTGTTACAGACTGATGGTGAGGGAGGAGGGGAGTGATGGAGAGACTGCAGTCTACTGTGATACTCTACTACAGACTGAGGGAGGAGAGAGAGGAGGGGGGGGGTGGAATCAGAGCATATGAGCAGAGATGAGAGGTTGGAAATCTACAGTCTACTGTGATAACCTGTTACAGACTGATGGTGAGGGAGGAGGAGAGTGATGGAGAGACTGCAGTCTACTGTGATACCCTGTTACAGACTGATGGTGAGGGAGGAGGGGAGTGATGGAGAGACTGCAGTCTACTGTGATACCCTGTTACAGACTGATGGTGAGGGAGGAGGGGAGTGATGGAGAGACTGCAGTCTACTGTGATAACCTGTTACAGACTGATGGTGAGGGAGGAGGAGAGTGATGGAGAGACTGCAGTCTACTGTGATACCCTGTTACAGACTGATGGTGAGGGAGGAGGGGAGTGATGGAGAGACTGCAGTCTACTGTGATACCCTGTTACAGACTGATGGTGAGGGAGGAGGGGAGTGATGGAGAGACTGCAGTCTACTGTGATACTCTACTACAGACTGAGGGAGGAGAGAGAGGAGGGGGGGGGTGGAATCAGAGCATATGAGCAGAGATGAGAGGTTGGAAATCCTGTTCATCTCTCATGTTGCTCAGCACTCCAGTGCTCCATGTCCTTTCCTACTGCTCATCTCTCATGTTTCTCAGCACTCCAGTGCTCCATGTCCTTTCCTACTGCTCATCTCTCATGTTGCTCAGCGCTCCATGTCCTTTCCTACTGCTCATCTCTCATGTTTCTCAGCACTCCAGTGCTCCATGTCCTTTCCTACTGCTCATCTCTCATGTTGCTCAGCGCTCCATGTCCTTTCCTACTGCTCATCTCTCATGTTGCTCAGTGCTCCAGTGCTCCAAGTCCTTTCCTACTGCTCATCTCTCATGTTGCTCAGTGCTCCAGTGCTCCAAGTCCTTTCCTACTGCTCATCTCTCATGTTGCTCAGTGCTCCAGTGCTCCAAGTCCTTTCCTACTGCTCATCTCTCATGTTGCTCAGTGCTCCAGTGCTCCATGTCCTTTCCTACTGCTCATCTCTCATGTTGCTCAGTGCTCCATGTCCTTTCATACTGCTCATCTCTCATGTTGCTCAGTGCTCCAGTGCTCCAAGTCCTTTCCTACTGCTCATCTCTCATGTTGCTCAGCGCTCCATGTCCTTTCATACTGCTCATCTCTCATGTTGCTCAGTGCTCCAGTGCTCCAAGTCCTTTCCTACCGCTCAGCTAAAAACCACTCCGCTCTCACAGGAGAAAAACAAACTGCTGCTCCAAATTCGTTCCATTCGTTAAAATCACAATTGAACCAACATCCATCTATTGTTGTGACTACCTGGACCTACCTATTGGTTTTTACCAATTGAAACCAAACCATATGGATTTAAATGAAAAGTATTTGAATAAACATTTCTAATAGGCTTCATGTCATATAAACACTCTAAATAGGATGATTACATTTCTAATAGGCTTCATGTCATATAAACACTCTAAATAGGATGATTACATTTCTAATAGGCTTCATGTCATATAAACACTCTAAATAGGATGATTACATTTCTAATAGGCTTCATGTCATATAAACACTCTAAATAGGATGATTACATTTCTAATAGGCTTCATGTCATATAAACACTCTAAATAGGATGATTACATTTCTAATAGGCTACATGTCATATAAACACTCTAAATAGGATGATTACATTTCTAATAGGCTACATGTCATATAAACACTCTAAATAGGATGATTACATTTCTAATAGGCTACATGTCATATAAACACTCTAAATAGGATGATTACATTTCTAATAGGCTTCATGTCATATAAACACTCTAAATAGGATGATTACATTTCTAATAGGCTACATGTCATATAAACACTCTAAATAGGATGATTACATTTCTAATAGGCTTCATGTCATATAAACACTCTAAATAGGATGATTACATTTCTAATAGGCTACATGTCATATAAACACTCTAAATAGGATGATTACATTTCTAATAGGCTACATGTCATATAAACACTCTAAATAGGATGATTACATTTCTAATAGGCTTCATGTCATATAAACACTCTAAATAGGTCAGGAGTCAGACCGGGAGCCTAAGAAGGAACGAAGATGAATGAATTAGGGCTATATTATTATTTCAAGGCAATAGGCTACATAGAAATACATTGTGAAGCATTTGCGAGTGTGACACAATAGGCTGGTATGGACATAAAGCATTTAAACAACATTTTGTTCTATTAAATAATTATAGTCTATAAATTGTGCATATCGGCTGTGAATTACTTCCACATTAAATACAATACAATATAAATGACTTATTAGAGCCTTTTGAAAATGTTGAGTTTGGCCAGTCTGTGGCTTCAGGCCCATGTGATGGTGGCTTCAGGCCCATGTGATGGTGGCTTCAGGCCCATGTGATGGTGGTTTCAGGCCCATGTGATGGTGGCTTCAGGCCCATGTGATGGTGGTTTCAGGCCCATGTGATGGTGGCTTCAGGCCCATGTGATGGTGGCTTCAGGCCCATGTGATGGTGCCTTCAGGCCCATGTGATGGTGGTTTCAGGCCCATGTGATGGTGGTTTCAGGCCCATGTGATGGTGGTTTCAGGCCCATGTGATGGTGGTTTCAGGCCCATGTGATGGTGGCTTCAGGCCCATATGATGGTGGCTTCAGGCCCATGTGATGGTGGCTTCAGGCCCATGTGATGGTGGCTTCAGACCCATGTGATGGTGGCTTCAGTCCCATGTGATGGTGGCTTCAGGCCCATGTGATGGTGCCTGGAGAGCAGACCAGCAGTGGAGAACATCCTCTCCACACTTGCAGAGCCACTGGGAATGATAAACACCCTTTTGGCCACTCTTGCCAGGCTGGGCAGAGTTGTTTTATACATTTCTATAGGTAGGCCTAAAGGTTTTTAGGAAAAATAACGCAATCAAAATGGAAAGCTCTTTGAACGTGGGAATATGCCAGGCCTATTTGGCCAAAATCAGTTATGGCCTATTGTGTAGATAATATAACGAAAATGAACTAAACTTTTAAGAGATGTCAAATCTAACTTTATTTGTCACATGCGCTGAATACAAGTGTAGACCTTACCGTGAAATGCTTACTTACAAGCCCTTACCCAACAGTGATTTGTAGTTTATAAATACTTCACTACAGTGACACACTTAATTAGATACCCACTTTATGTTAGCATGTGCACATAGTAAGTACCCCATCATGCTTTCGGGATATGTGTCTTTTCAGATTCCACAATGATTCTTTAGTTGTGGACAGAACGTCATCCCTCTCCCTCTCTTGCTCTTGGTCCTCATCTTTGTAAGTCACCTTGATTTGGCACCTGTGTGTTTGATCAGTTTCTTTATGACAATATTTAGAGAACTTCATGACAGTAGCTAAAGCAAGGGGCTATAGCAGCACACCAGTAGACTACAGATGCATGCTGGGCCGGGCACGCCCTGAGCTGGTGAAGTGAGCACTACTGGAGAGAAAGTGGAGCGGGCGAGAAGGCCGACCCTCCAGCCTTTGGGAATCTCGCTCCACCTTCCAGTCACATTGGGCCCCTCGCTCCACCTTCCAGTCACATTGGGCCCCTCGCTCCACCTTCCAGTCACATTGGGCCCCTCGCTCCACCTTCCAGTCACATTGGGCCCCTCGCTCCACCTTCCAGTCACATTGGGCCCCTCGCTCCACCTTCCAGTCACATTGGGTCCCTCGCTCCACCTTCCAGTCACATTGGGTCCCTCGCTCCACCTTCCAGTCACATTGGGCCCCTCGCTCCACCTTCCAGTCACATTGGGCCCGCTCCTCTCACATACTCTGGAATCAATGGAACTGTGTCAGACACATGGAAACCACATTGGAGTCCATTCCAGTCATTAAAATTAGCCTGTCCTCCTATAGCACCTCCCACCAGCCTCCACTGGTCTCTACTGTGATACCCTGCTATAGACTGATGGTGAGAGGGGGAGGGAGGGACAGTAATGATATGATGTAAAGTAACCAAATGATTGATGTAAGTTAGGGAGACCTAATGAGGTTTAGATTGAGGATAGTAAATAAATGGATCAATCAAATCCAACTGCCATTCTTCCTCTCCTTCCACATGCCCTTATTTCACACCTAAACCCCAGTAGGCCTTCATCACATTTCCTAACCTGCATTATAAATGTAGCTAATGATGTCACATTTCTCTCTTCCCACAGGATTGTCAGTCCCGGCCCACAGCTGCATCCTGGCTGCCCTGAGCCCCTACCTGTCCAATGCCCTGTCCAACCAGTCATCCCCCCTCCCGGCTGGGCAGAGATGGCCACTCAAGCTCCAGGCTGTGAAGGCCCAGACCCTGCTGAAGCTGGTGGATCTCCTGTACTCCGGAGAGCTGGAGGGAGAGGGCACCATGGAACAAGAAGAGGTTATGGCCGCTGCCTGTAAGCTGGGCATAGGCCGCTTGGTGGAGGGGTGGAAGGACCGGGGGAGGGAGGGAGAGGGGGAGGAGGAGAGGAGGTGCAGTCTCAGAGATGTGGGGGTGCAGACGGAGGGAGGCGAGACACAGGTGGGGGTGTTGGTGGAGACGGGGACACAGACTGTGGACTGTAATGGAGGTATTTACATGACTTTCCTCAGTCCTCTCCCTGATACTCTCCATACACCCCTCCTACTAGTCCAGAGCAGCAGTGAAGGCCAGCAGCACACAACTCACACGGCACTCCCTTCCCTGAGTCCCCAGATTATGACCCCCACTTCACACCCCAGTTCCACCCCACCCAGCGTCAAAGCAACGGTCAACTGTGGAACAGCTCCCTTTAGAACCCACCCTCGGACCTCCGAACCGGAGGTCACAAACCTGAGCGGTGACATGGTCGCCCCGAGTGACGATTCAGACCACCCCACGACAACCCGGGAGGAGAGTGCCATCCCAGAATGCTCTGTGGCGGAGAACGGCGTGACGGAGAGGAGGATGGAGAAGAAGAGGGAGCAGCAGCTGACATCACACACTGGGAGAGCAGAGGAAGGAGGAACAGGGGAGTGTCTGGAGAAGAGAGGTATGAGGGATGACAGTTATTTTACACATCCTTTGGGGTTTCTAGTTATTTTCTGAATCTCATATTTAGCATGTTGTTTATTTGTATCTGTGTCATGTACTGTAAAGTGTGTTGCCGTGTATAACTGCACTGTAAATAAGATGTGATGTGATTGTGAGGTGTGGTTGGGAGGAAGTGGCTGACCGGACAGAGGCTGGAGGACACTCAGATCTCCATCAAGGTCAAGCTGAGGAGGAGGACCAGGGGACAGGTAGGTGGGGTGTCCAAAATGGCACCCGGTTCCCTAAATAGTGCCCTAGTTTTGACCTGGGCCCTGGTGAAAAGTAGTGCACTGTGTAGGGAATAGGGTGCCATTTTGGATGTTGAGTTTTTCTTTGCTAATGTGTGCCTCTGCTTGCTGTCTGGAGTCCAGGCCGGGTTAATGTAAAACCCCTTATTCTCACTCTTTTGATCTAAAAACTGCTTTATCAATACATTTGATTGATTAACAGCTGTGGGAGCTGGTCAGTGGGCAGGAGACGGACGGAAGCATCTCACCTGGTCAGACAGACGGAACCATCTCACCTGGTCAGGGGCAGGAGACGGACGGAACCATCTCACCTGGTCAGAGGCAGGAGACAGACGGAACCATCTCACCTGGTCAGAGGCAGGAGAGGGACGGAACCATCTCACCTGGTCAGAGGCAGGAGACGGACGGAAGCATCTCACCTGGTCAGGGGCAGGAGAGGGATGGAACCATCTCACCTGGTCAGAGGCAGGACAGGGACGGAACCATCTCACCTGGTCAGGGGCAGGAGATGGACGGAACCATCTCACCTGGTCAGAGGCAGGAGAGGGACGGAACCATCTCACCTGGTCAGAGGCAGGAGAGGGACGGAACCATCTCACCTGGTCAGAGGCAGGAGATGGACGGAACCATCTCACCTGGTCAGAGGCAGGAGAGGGACGGAACCATCTCACCTGGTCAGAGGCAGGAGAGGGACGGAACCATCTCACCTGGTCAGAGGCAGGAGATGGACGGAACCATCTCACCTGGTCAGAGGCAGGAGAGGGACGGAACCATCTCACCTGGTCGGAGGCAGTTGGTCCTCGCTGCTCTGAAGAAGGTGAGTGACACAGTAATGATGAAACTGTTCTAATATTCCCAATGCCATTCTAACTGATTGTTGTCAGTCAGCAAAGTAAGAGATTCATTTGAGGGCTACATTTTCACTCTAGAACATTTTTGCCCATGAGTTTTGATACAGTGAATAGCCATTACCATGTTAGGAAGCCATCGAGGGGTTTCTGAATACCCTGTCCATTATTCAAGTTCACCTGAGCTGTCAAAACAGCAGCACAACAGTTCAAATATATATTTCCTAAACATGACTTTTGAAACCCTGTTCAGATGAAACCCTGCTGAAGACAGAATAGGTGTGTAAACGTTAGTATATAAATGTAATGGAGCCATGTGGTTTATCTTCTCTAAGTGTTCTGAAATGTCTCCTTTTATTCTGTCATGGCAGGAAACGCATGATCGCATGAGGACAAGACAACTACCACGCCAGCCTCTCCCCCCGCCCCAGTCCCCAGCCCTCCCCCGGTGCTCTCCCCTCGACACAGCTTTCCTCACCCCTCCACCCCGATCCCGCCCCCACCCCACCTCCAAAACCACCACCACCCAGTCAACCTCCCTCAAACAGTGCAGCTCCACCCATCATCCGACTCCACACCCAGCACATGAACCACAGCTCGCCTTGCCCCAGCCTCCGGTACCTTCATTTATTTGACGATTTTAAATAAAAAAACACAATTCAACCACACATTTGAAAATGATCCAGGTTAACACAGAAATGTTTAACAACGTATATCCGCTGTGGTCCTCCTGTTTTGGCCGGCAGGTAGAGGAATCGGACGAGCAGATTGAGAAGATGCTGGAAGACATCATGATGGGGTTGAACATACTGCCCCCTGTGGTTCTGGATAGGAACTGCGACCAACGCCACCATCTCCAAAGCCACGACAGACCGTCGGCCTGCTCCTGCTCGCATCCCGTCCACGCAAGGCACAGCGCCGTTGGCTCGGCTTCTCGTTGCGTGTGTTCCCATGGCTACGCGACAGGAAGTGATGATGCGTCGTCGACTGAAACAGGTATGTTTTGTAACATGTTATGTGATTGACCACCTTTCTCTACTGTTGTATCTACATCTGAGAAGACGTCATCTTTACATTTAGCAGATGCTCTTATCCAGAGCAATTAGGGTTAAGTGACTTGCTAAAGGGCACATCAACAGATTTTCCATCTAGTCAGCTTGGGGATTTGAACCAGCAACCTTTCGGTTACTGGCCTAGCGCTCTTAACCCTAGGCTGCCTGCTGCCTTGAATCTGAAACAGGCTCCTTGTTAACTATGTTGTAAGGCTTTCTAGCGACTTAGGTCAGTGTTTCCCAAATCCAGTCCTCCAGTACCCCCAGCAGCCCAACTCCAGTCCTCCAGTACCCCCAGCAGGCCAACTCCGGTCCTCCAGTACCCCCAACAACACACATTTGTGTTGAAGCCCCAGACAAAAACGCCTGATTCAACTTGTCAAGGGCTCGATGATTAGTTGACAAGTAGAAGCAGGTTTGCTGTTGGGGGTACTGTAGGACCAGAGTTGGGCTGTTGGGGGTACTGTAGGACCAGAGTTGGGCTGTTGGGGGTACTGTAGGACCAGAGTTGGGCTGTTGGGGGTACTGTAGGACCAGAGTTGGGCTGTTGGGGGTACTGTAGGACCAGAGTTGGGCTATTGGGGGTACTGTAGGACCAGAGTTGGGCTGTTGGGGGTACTGTAGGACCAGAGTTGGGCTGTTGGGGGTACTGTAGGACCAGAGTTGGGCTGTTGGGGGTACTGTAGGACCAGAGTTGGGCTGTTGGGGGTACTGTAGGACCAGAGTTGGGCTGTTGGGGGTACTGGAGGACCAGAGTTGGGCTGTTGGGGGTACCGGAGGACCAGAGTTGGGCTGTTGGGGTACCGGAGGACCAGAGTTGGGCTGCTGGGGGTACCGTAGGACCAGAGTTGGGCTGCTGGGGGTACCGGAGGACCAGAGTTGGGCTGTTGGGGGTACCGGAGGACCAGAGTTGGGCTGTTGGGGGTACTGGAGGACCAGAGTTGAGAAACACTGACTTAGTCTATGTATGATCAGTCATGTACATTTTAAATGCTTGCCCTTCCTCAATTACTCACAGCATTGCTTGCACTTATCTCACGTGTCATCCATTACAATAGATTGATATTAACACCCACACTTAGCTACCACCAGGCTGACCTCTATCTCTCTGTCTTTCTCTCTCAAGCCTTCTACTCCATCACCTCCTCCCATTTTGTCACCACGACAACCTCCTGCACCGTCACCCCTGACCTTTACCTGGACCCACAACCTCTGACCCCTCACCAATGTTCCACCTATCACCCCTCCACCCCCCTCTCTCATCCTCACCCCCACTTCTCCTGTAATGATTACTCCTCTGACTGGGCCTCCTATTGTTCAGGTGTCCAGTGCTCCTCTGAGAACGCCAAGAACCACCAGGAACTCCTGAGCCGGTTCCAGAACTCTCAAAACCAGGAACTCCAGAACCGGAACTCCAAGAGCCTGGTGGTTGGATGTGGTGGCAGCAGCAGCATCATGCCAGTCCACTCAGGCTCTTCACCAAGGCCTCCCCACCAGTCCCTTCCTCAGAGCCAGGCCTCTCTACTTTACGCAGGGGAAGAGGACCGAGATCCAGGGTTCTGGAAGGGTTCTGCCCAGACGGGCGTTCCGTCGACATACAGAGAACATGTTTGTAATCTGTCCTCTGCGGATTGTCTGTCGACCAATGGAGACACTACTCCAAGTCAAGTGAATGGAGACACTACTCCAAGTCAAGTGAATGGAGACACTACTCCAAGTCATATGAATAGAGAGGCCATTCCAAGTCAGAGTCCGAGTCAGGCCAGTACGAATCAGGAAGTTCCACAAGAAGAGGAACCTTCGGTCACCCCCGGTTTCCTACCGCCCTCTGAAACTGATGCTTCTGAACCACAACATCCAGCATGCCCACCAGATGCCTCTCCCTGGAGAGGACTACATTTCCCAGAACTCCTTTCACTGCTGTCTCCAGGAAGTGAAACCCAGCCTTCCCAATCCCCTCCTCCACATTGGGAAGAGCTACGCCTGCCAAAATGTCTCTCACCCTTAAATTCACCGGAACCCTTACCCCCACCATCTCCGGCGAAACCCTTCCTTAAATCCCCATTCCGGCATCCTGTAACTCCATTCCATAGAATCCCTCAGCTGTCAAAGCTACCACCTTGGCTCTGCTGCACTCCGAGAAGACTACAGTTTCCACTGAGCTCCATGATCCACTCTCCACGCTCCCCAGGAAATCTGTGTGAATCTAAAAAATGCCTTGGGCTGCCGTGGGAATCCAACAACAACTCCGAGCAGATGGCTGATGGTCAATACAAGGCTAGCATTAGCAACAACTCTGAGCAGATAACTGATGGTCAATACAAGGCTAGCATTAGCAACAACTCCGAGCAGATGACTGATGGTCAATACAAGGCTAGCATTAGCAACAACTCCGAGCAGATGACTGATGGTCAATACAAGGCTAGCATTAGCAACAACTCTGAGCAGATAACTGATGGTCAATACAAGGCTAGCATTAGCAACAACTCTGAGCAGATAACTGATGGTCAATACAAGGCTAGCATTAGCAACAACTCCGAGCAGATGACTGATGGTCAATACAAGGCTAGCATTAGCAACAATGCAAGGCTGACCGGAAAAGAGGACGAGGAGGAGAGGAAAAGGAAGAAGGTCGCGACCACCACTACGGGGCGAAGGCTTGAGAAAGCAAAGGCGAAGAGAAGAGAGGGAGATGAAACCTGGAAGCCCCACAGTAACAGGAAGAGAATCCGTGTGAGGAGAAAGGAGGGTTTGGAGCCGGAGCAGGGGCGAAGGACTGAGACACCAAAAGCAAAGACAGAGAGGAGACAGGAAGATGAAACCTGGAGTCAACACAGGAAGAGAATCCGTGTGAGGAGAAAGGGGGGTTTGAAAGCGGAGCAGGAACAATCAGAGGACAGTGAGACCCCAGAGCCTCCTCGGAAAAAGAGGAAACGCAACGTCTCTACAAAGATAGAAGATAGTCCTTTAGTGAGGACTGAAAGGGTGAAACTCAACGACAGAATGAAGACTGAGAACGGACAAGTGAAAATAAGCCTCTGCTCTGTCAGTCTGTCAACCAACAATGTCTTAGCGAGAGAAAGATTAGGACGGTACCTTTCCAACACCTCCACAAAGTCTTTGTCCAGCCTTGGGGAGGAAGCCAACCCACCTCCAGAAGGAACAAAGGTGCTGGGAAGTGAAACGGGGAACCCAGTAAGGGTGCTCCGAGCTAGGGATCGAGATGTGAAACGCCCTCCTAACGTTTGGACCGCAGCCGGGAGCTGCTCCCCAGTAAAACTTCACCAAGAAGACAAGCAGTCCAACATGTCTTCTGAAACTCCCAGTCCCTCCTCCTCCGGGTTTCAAGCTCTGGCCAAAGCAGTTGGACTGCTCCAAATCCCACCAACACCACCCCCGAAACGGAAACGTGGTAGACCCCCCCGTAAGATACGACCAGGAAAAAAACAGGTTTCCCAGGCTGGTGGCTTATTCCCCACCAGTGCCATGACAACGGGCATCCATGACGTGGAAGCTGTAGAGCACAAAAAGGAAAGAGGAGAAGGAGAACCGCAGGGAAAGGAAAGAGGAGAACCACGGGGAAAGGAAAGAGGAGGAGGAGGAGGAGAACCGCAGGGAAAGGAAAGAGGAGAACCGCGGGGAAAGGAAAGAGGAGGAGGAGGAGGAGAACCGCAGGGAAAGGAAAGAGGAGAACCGCGGGGAAAGGAAAGAGGAGGAGGAGGAGAACCGCAGGGAAAGGAAAGAGGAGAAGGAGAACCGCAGGGAAAGGAAAGAGGAGGAGAACTGCAGAGAAAGAAAAGAGGAGAACCGCGGGGAAAGGAAAGAGAAGGAGAACCGCATAGAACGAAAATAGAAGCAGAACCTCAGAAAAATAAAAAAGTAAAAGGAGTACCCCAGAGAAAGAAAAGAGAAGAACCGCTGAGAAAGAAAAATGGGAGAGAACCGCAGGGAAAGGAGAAAGGAGGAGGAGAACCACAGGGAAAGGAGAAAGGAGGAGGAGAACCACAGGGAAAGGAGAAAGGAGGAGGAGAACCTCAGGGAAAGGAGAAAGTAGGAGAACCTCATGGAAAGGAGAAAGGAGGAGAACCTCATGGAAAGGAGAAAGGAGGAGGAGAACCACAGGGAAAGGAGAAAGGAGGAGGAGAACCACAGGGAAAGGAGAAAGGAGGAGGAGAACCTCAGGGAAAGGAGAAAGGAGGAGGAGAACCTCAGGGAAAGGAGAAAGTAGGAGAACCTCATGGAAAGGAGAAAGGAGGAGGAGAACCACAGGGAAAGGAGAAAGGAGGAGGAGAACCACAGGTAAAGGAAAAAGGAGGAGACCCACAGGTAAAGGAGAACGGAGGAGGGGAACCACAGGGAAAGGACGACAAGCGAAAGAAGTGCAGGAAAAGGGTGAGGCTCAGGGAGGGACACGGCAAAGGAGAGAGAGCAGAGTTGTTCCAGAGACTACCTGTGCTGTCTAAATCTAAAACAGTTGCTCAAAAGCCTAGCTCGCTGACAACTTCCCCCAGTACCCATGAAGAGCAAGTTCCTTCCAACTGTTCAGGGATTGGAACCGGAACCATTCTGCAACCCCCGCCGTCGGGTCATCCACAGAACTCCAGTCCAAAAAGATCTGGAGAGACCGAATCAGACAGAGACCCATTGAGACCCCCTGCTGTCAAGCGGACCCCCTCCAAGGGTCGGGCACCCACTGTGTGTCTCAAGAAGTTCCAAGAACTCCTGAAGCACAGGCACCAAAAGACGAGGAAGTCCACCAAAAGCAAGGAGACAAAAGAAAGTGAAACTGAAGTTCAGAAACAAAGTGAAAGAAAATTATTGAAACCCAACGAAAGTGACAACGGTCAAAATGAATCAAGACTGATGAACAAAAACACAAGTTCCTCCCAGTCTCTAGAAAGAGAGTCGGCCATTAGACCAACCGTTGATAATGACGATCAGACCAACCGAACAGAGAGCGACCATCCAGAGGAAAAAGATGGAGGACACGACAGCAGCACTTGTGGACAGGAGACGGAGTATCAAGATCTCATCTACAAAGAGACTGAAAGAGAAAACGTTGAGGATGGAGAACATTTTGAGAACAGAGAAAACGTTTTAGACGGGGAAAACGTGGATGCGTCAGGAGACTTTTTCAAACTCCGAGAGGAGCTGGCTACCTTGTCAGTTTTATCGATGACAAGGACAAAGGAAATGGTGGATCCTCATCGGAGCGACAAAGGCAACAAGGATGGAAGATATCTGGTTTCCAAGGAGAACAGAGAGAGGGAAACAGACTCGTCTACAGAGACAAACAAGAAGACCGAAAAGGGAAAAGGATCCGTGGTGGAGGCGTATAGGAGAAGTTTGATCATCCAAGAGGTGGAGGAGAAAATGGAGGATGGGTATTTGGAGATGGAGATCTCCAGCGAGGAGTTGGATGTGGTTGATGAGGTCCAGCAGACGTTGGGCTACGCCGGGGCTGAGGAAGTGAGTGGGGAAGAGGAGGAGATAGATGTAGAGGAGATGGGTCCAACGATGTATCCTGATGCAGGTAAATCAATTTGAACCTGAATTATTTTTCAATTTTGAGGGAGATTTTGAAGTGGATTTAACAGGTGACATCAATAAGGGATCATAGCTTTCACCTGGATTCACCTGGTCAGTCTGTCATGGAAAGAGCAGGTGTTCCTAATGTTTTGTACACTCATTGTAGTAGTAGATCGCTACTGGCAGTTGCTTTTCATATTTTAATCTAGTTTGAGCTTAAATAGTCTTAATTATGTTACCTCTTTTAAATGTTTACTATGGGTTTCTTTATTCGTAGCTTGGCAAGAGGTTCCCGGCGCCAGAGAAGTGGACCAAGCGAGTTCCACCATGGCCAGCTTCAGAGGCATCACCCACAACCAAATCCACCTCCCTCAGAAAATCAAAATGGCGACCGCTGCCCCCGAGATGGCCGACGTGAGTATTCCGACCCCTCTGGAGGCAGAGCCTTTCACGCTGACATCACGAAGGGTCACCACGGGGTCAACAGGAAGCTGGGAGCCAGAGGAGGAAGAGGACGTGGAGGTGGACGTTCTTGAGTGGTCGCCGGATGTGCGACCAAGAGTGTGGGGAGTGGGACTTGAGCAAGGCGTCACAGAACTGACCGAGGAAGAAGAGATAGACGTGATGGGAGAGGAAACGGACTGAGTAAGTGGGATGGTGTACTCTTAGGGACGTGTTAATTTAGAATCCAGTAAAAAATAATTGGAGAACGCAAGTGTGTATTCTTCAACAGAAAGGCTAGCTTTACATTTGTGTGTTCTTCATTGGAAACGTTTGTTATTTGCCACAGATTCTAAACAGTGTGTTCTTGAGAAGAAAGGCTACCGTTCCTAAGCAACCTCCCCGCTCCTCCTCTCCACACTGTTAACTATCGGAGCAGCCCCAACCTTCCACACTGACTTGATGAGACTAACTCACAAAATGAGGGTCTCGCTATATAAAAAAAAAAAAACCTTTGTTGATTGTGATTTTGTTGTTGTTGTTTTTGTTGTAACTGTTCTTCAGCAGAGTGCCTTATGAGCCCTAGACTAGAGACTCGGCAAACGCAGCTACTCTTTTGTTACATTTCAGGGCCTGTATTGACAGCTTCTCAGAGTACGAGTGCAGATCTAGGATCAGTTTCTCCTTTCAAGTCATAATGAGTAACAGGGCCTACTCTGAGACGCTGGTTAATACTGGACCCTGGTGTTCATGCTGGTTATTTTTATACCTTCAGAATCAGTCAGTGTCCAATCAGAAGCACTTAAATATGTTTACATCTGCCACTTTTGACAAGTTCTTTATTATTATTATTTATTATTTGTAGCTTCATTGTTTGTATAACTTTGTAAATTAGAAAGAAGGCCTGTCATTTAAATATAATAATTGTGTTGTATTAAAATGGCTTTATTGACCACAGCTGTCTAATAGATTTGTTTTCCCAAGCACAGCCATTTTGTATTTGCTTAAACCTAGCTATTGAAGTAAACATTTAACTTTGCCTACTATGCTCAATGTTTGTACTCATGCTCAATGTTTGCTCACATTCAATTACAATTTTCTAGCCTCCCAGGCAAGCAATCTGTGTTCTAACAAAAAGGAGTTTGTTTGATGTTCTGTTGGGGCCATAATGAGAATGGACTGTCACTTGCTGTCTAGGAGGCCTAGTCCCAATACTTTAACAATGCATCCTTACTTTCTACCTCCCTTGAAGAATTGCTCACTGAACATGGCAGGATAAGTAGGGTTCTTGTAAATAGTTTACAGCAATCTTTTCTTATCAGATTTATTGTGTCAATCATGACGTAAAAGTGAAGGATCAAGGATGCATTGGAAAAATATTAAAAACTCCCATTGATTTGACAGCTGTTTGAATGGTTTGAATGCGCATCTTTATTGACAGCGGAAGTGGTTATTGAGAGGGAAGGAACAACACACGTGTATTCCTCAATCTGAAGGTTAAATAAGCCGGTGGTCGGGTGTGTTTGTTGGCCGCTGAGAGTGGTCGTTTGGACGGTTCGATTTTGGAGAGAGTACGGTCTGGAGCGGACACAACGCAGACATGGACCCAGAGAAAGCACAGCAACTGGCGGCGGAACTAGAAGTGGAAATGATGGCTGATATGTACAATCGGTAAGACTGGCTAACTAGCAATGGAATGTTAGCTAGCCAGTTAACGTCCTTTCTCCACTGAAATGCTAGAATGTGCTAATTACAGTGTAACACGCTGCATTTGCATGTAGCTAGTCAGCTAATTTTGACTGTCGTATTTAGCTTTTTGGTGGTGAGTTAAAAACATAATGTTAGATGGATTCTCAGGCTAGCTATCTAGCTTTATAGCGTTAGCTAGCTGTCTTGCTACTGAACGTCAGACAAAATCAATCGATTTAGAATAGTGTACTATTGTATAACGCACACACTCGACTACATTGCTGTACATGCATAAGCAAAAACAACGGGAAGACCATCCCTAGTTAGCTAGCTAAGTAAGTCATGTTATTTAGAGCTCATTCAAATGGAACTGATTTAGCTAGCTAGTTATATTGCCAACTAGGAGTGGACACATTGACTTTTCATAACATAATCAGAATGAAGAGTTCTATGACCTTGCACATACATGGAGATTTTGATTTCTCGCATCCTGTCTCCTCCTCCTCCTCAAAACATCAGAGGGAAGCGAGGAGAGCACTGGAGATCTCATCCCAATGCTCTCCTGACATTCCTCTCTCCTCTCTTGCCTTCTAAGGTTTTGACATGGAAAAAAGGAAAAGACACTTGAGATACAGCCCTCATCTTTATCGTAATCTACAAGGTCTTAACGCCCTCTTCTTTCTCTCCATCTTCCTCCTCGCAGGATGACCAACGCGTGCCACAGGAAGTGCGTGCCCCCCCACTACAAGGAGGCAGAGCTGTCTAAAGGGGAGGCGGTCTGTCTGGACCGCTGTGTGGCCAAGTACCTGGATCTACACGAGAGGCTGGGCCGCAAGCTCACCGAGCTCTCCGTTCAGGACGAGGAGATGATGAGGAAGAACGCTATTGGACAATAATATATATATATATTTTTAGGGAAGGATGGGGGTGGGTTAGTGCTAGGGTTACCATGCTTTCTGTGCGGAGGGATAGAGAGAGGGAGCGATAGGGTAGGATGGAGCGATGGGGTGGGTTTAATAAACGTATGGCTCTTATGGAGGGGATGGAGTTGCCGTCCAGAGTGGGTTGGGTGTGTTTAAAGAGCAAGATGCTTGAAAGGAAGGTTTGTGATTACGGTGTGGAGCGGAAATTGGGATGGATGAAGCCTGTTTTGTGTGAACAGTGGTTGTACTTGTGGTTTGAGCCAAGATCTTTTTTTTTTACCACAGCAAAGACACTAATGTGCATAGTTAACTGTTTTCTGTTCAGCCAATCAGTGCTCTCTCAGCATTGTGTGTGTAGCCCTTTTTAGTTATGTGGGCGTGTCAGAAGTGATGATGAATTGAGAAATCCCCCAATAATGTTTAACAAAATGCTTTCATTGTTCCATAGTGCAGTATTCTTCAAGCCAAACCATTAGGAGATGCTCCTTTCTGCTCTAGCCCTGGACTAATACACCTGTCTCAAATGATGAAGGACACCCGTTGGGCTCATATCAGTGTCTCGGAGTAGGAGTGCTGATCTAGGCTTTATGAGTACGGGCCCTTGTCCCGTAGGAATAGATGGAGACACTGCTGTAGTCAAAACGAGGACCATGCCTATCTGACTGTCATTTCTTTACATTTTGATCAGTCTCAGTTTGTTCATTTGGCTTTGTATTTTCTTCATGTTGAAACTGTGCTAATGTTGTACAAAGTTTTCTTTTGTGACATTTTAAAAACCTTTTTTTGTTTTAAATCTGAATAAATATTGTTATAGTATATATTTTAGTTTTTAGTTATACATTCTACACTGTATTTTCTTCACAGTAATACAATAACACTGTACTTATAATTATGTTCCAAATGGCACCCTTTTTCCTATGTAGTGCACTATTTTTGACCAGAGCACACTGGTCCTTGGTCAGAAGTAGTGCACTATATAGGGAATAGGGTACCGTTTGGGATGTATTAGCCTTATTCAATGTTAAACATTGCAGGAAAATAAGGTGTTCAATCTCAAACATGTTTACTTAGTAGACTTGTATGACGTTTCCCTCAGTTTCTTGAAAGCTCCCTCCCATTGCAAATAAAATCAACTGTCAATTTCAAGGGTCATATTGACTTTACAACACACAAGCGCAGTCAATCCACTGCACGTTGCTTTTTCAGATGGAACCTACATTTCGTAGGACGATGTATACCATGCGTATCGCGTACATATAACTAAATACAACTTAAAACGAAATATATTCTGTCGCTTTAATCTAATACAACGTGCAACTAAAAATGCTCTGTAGCTTTAAGACGAACATGGATAGGATTAAAAAGAGGAAGTGAGCACACAGCGGAGTTTCGTTTCCCTAATGAAAGTTTTAATTTGGGATCTGCGCTTTAACACGAGAAAGGAGAAGCGCAAGTACAATAGTACGCGACGGGGGTACAAAGAAAGAATACGCAGTTTTATTCGTGCACATGACAATACAATAGCCCTGAAGGGCGACAGAACGACTCCGATCCTGACATAATAATGGTGAGTGAATGACATCTTTGCATGTATTGAATCGCGCACTCGTGTATTTTATACGACATTGATTTAAAGGTTTGTTTTCATAAATATTTATATATTCAAGTTACAAGTATTGTCCGCCATTGTAGATGGTCACTATTTAAAATTGTGTTCTTTTTGGTCACACTGTTTTAGAAGTCAAAACGTTTTAATGCAATCTAATTATCAATTTATGTATTCTTTGATAATGGAATAATAGTTGTATTTCTTTGGTCTTTGAATGATTGATCATGAAGCAGCAAGCCACTGTGCTCAACTCAACCATATTCCCCCATGGTTAAAACGTCATTTTTAAACGTTTATTACACCGTACTTCATTAGTAGTCTATTTTAATTGAAGTGTGAAAAGAAATTCAATTTTCATGTGCTTACTGCTGTTCTCTGTATCGTCCGACAGATGGCGGAGGCCGATGCGGAAGAGAACGTGTACCGCGAGGCTGTGGCGGAGTCGCCTGTTGCGCCCCCTAATGGCGACATTAACATTGACGACCTGTTACCCGACGGTCCTCAGGGGAATATTCAAGGACAGGTGTTGTGTGAAAAAAAACATGAAAATACAATGTTTTTTCAACTTTGCTACCGATGTTTACAATGCAATATCCTGCGATTTTTAAGGAGCATTACACACTTTTTTGGTTTGTTATGCTAGTGTGCTCTCTTGTCTTATTAGTTATTCTCTGAAATGATTAAAAATGAAATTATAAAAAAATATAACTACAACACTAACAACCCTGTATTTCCCCCCCTTCACCTCTCTCTCCCCCTCCCTTCACCTCTCCCCCTCCCCCACTCTCTCTCCCTTCACATCTCTCCCCCCCTCCCTTCACCTCTCTCTCTCCCCCTCCCTTCACCTCTCTCTATCTCCCCCTCCCCCACTCCCTCTCCCTTCACCTCTCTCTCCCCCTCCCTTCACCTCTCTCTCTCCCCCTCCCATCACCTCTCTCTCTCCCCTTCCCCCACTCCCTCTCCCTTCACCTCTCTCTCTCCCTCCCCCACTCCCTCTCCCTTCACCTCTCTCTCACCTGTCCCCCCTCTCCCCCTCCCTTCACCTCTCTCTCCCCCTCCCCTGTACCCCCTCTCCCTCTCCCTTCACCCCTCCCCCTCCCACTCTCCCCCTCCCTTCACCTCTCTCCCTCTTCCCTCCCCTGTTCCCCCTCTCCCCTTTACCTGTCTCTCTTTCCCTCTCCCCCTTCCTTCACCTCTCTCTCTCCCTCCCCCTCCCCTGTCCCCCCTCTCTCTCCCTCCCCCTCCCCTGTCCCCCCTCTTCTCCTCCCTTCACCTCTCTGTCTCTCTCTCTTCACCCCTTCCTCAGATGGAGGAGTTCCTGGGACCCCAGCCGGAGTACGATGAGGAAGAGGAGGAGAAGAAGTATTACAGGAGGAAGAAGCTGGGCGTGGTGAAGAACGTCCTGGGGGCCAGCGTCGGGGGCATGATCATATACAGCGTCTACATGGGTAACACCTGTCTGTCTGTCTGACTGACTGACTGACTGACTGACTGTCTGTCTGTCTGTCTGTCTGTCTGTCTGTCTGAGCTCTACTCATATATGCCTGTATTCCATTTTGTGCATGTTTTGTGTGTGTCATGTATTCAGCCATTTATATGTGTGTGTGTGTCTGCAGGCCTGTTGCAGATGCAGCTGATCCTCCACTATGATGAGACGTACAGGGAGGTGAAGTATGGTAACCTGGGTCTGGAGGACATCGACAAGAAGATGCTGATGGGGATCAACGTTACACCCATCATAGCCCTGTTATACACCCCCATACTCATCAGGTATACTATATATATATATATATATATACACACCCATCATAGCCCTGTTATACACCCCCATACTCATCAGGTATACTATATATATATATACACCCATCATAGCCCTGTTATACACCCCCATACTCATCAGGTATACTATATATATATATATATATATACACACCCATCATAGCCCTGTTATACACCCCCATACTCATCAGGTATACTATATATATATATACACCCATCATAGGCCTGTTATACACCTCCATACTAATCAGGTATACTATATATATATATATATATATATACACACCCATCATAGCCCTGTTATACACCCCCATACTCATCAGGTATACACACATACTCCTGCTTTCTTCTCATTCTTTCTCTCATCCTCTCTATCCTCTCGCTCTCTCTCTCGATCCTCTCTCTCTCGATCCTCTCTCTCTCGATCCTCTCTCTCTCGATCCTCTCTCTCTCGATCCTCTCTCTCTCGATCCTCTCTCTCTCGATCCTCTCTCTCTCGATCCTCTCTCTCTTTTTCTCTCTTTTTCTGTCTCTCTTTTTCTCTCTTTTTCTTTCTCTCTTTTTCAGGTTTCTGGGCACCAAGTGGATGATGTTTCTGGCAAGTGGAATTTACGCTCTCTTCGTCTCAACCAATTACTGGGAGCGATACTACACCCTGGTACCATCGGCTGTGGCCATTGGTGCAGCCATTGTCCCGCTGTGGGCGTCGTTAGGGAACTACATCACAAGGTTAGGAAGGGGAGAATGGAGACACACACATCAACGTCACACAGACCAGGGTTGCAGTGTTTATGTCGTGTTGTGTTACGCTACCTAGTGTTAATCACACTGTATTTTATTGTGTTTCTGTCTCTCTCTCTCTCACACACTCAGGATGGCACAACAGTACTATGAGTATGTGAACTATAAGGAGGATCACGTTCAGGAACAGAAGAAACTACCCAAGGGGGCGTGTCATCGCTATGTCATCATCTTCCAATCCGTGTTCTTCATCATCTTCCATGTATGTTGCCATTGGTCGAGTCACTTGTCAGTCAATGAGTGATATATCGGTCAAGCATTGCCGTGTGTGTGTGTGTGTGTGTGCGTGCGTGCGTGCGTGTGTGTGTGTGTGTGTGTGTGTGTGTGTGTGTGTGTGTGTGTGTGTGGATTCTGATGTATGGCTGTGTTTCTCTTTGTGTCTCTCAGCTCAGCCTGGTGTTTGCAGAGTTCCCCCAGCGCCTCTTCCTCCACCAGTTCCTTAGTGACTACAACCACACACTGTACAACGTTAAACACTGTGGTAAACTGACCAGTAGTCTGTTATTATCTGTACAATGTTAAACACTGTGGTAAACTGACCAGTAGTCTGTTATTATCTGTACAACGTTAAACACTGTGGTAAACTGACCAGTAGTCTGTTATTATCTGTACAAGGTTAAACACTGTGGTAAACTGACCAGTAGTCTGTTATTATCTGTACAATGTTAAACACTGTGGTAAACTGACCAGTAGTCTGTTATTATCTGTACAACGTTAAACACTGTGGTAAACTGACCATTAGTCTGTTATTATCTGTACAACGTTAAGCACTGTGGTAAACTGACCAGTAGTCTGTTATTATCTGTACAATGTTAAACACTGTGGTAAACTGACCAGTAGTCTGTTAACTTCCATTTCCTTACCCTGACTCTCAGGGGAGAAGCAGGATCTATGGTTTTAATAGCATTGTTTTCGTGCACCTCAATCTCTGTCATCCCCCCTCCCCACTCCTCTCTTTTAATAACTCTTCCCCCTCCCCAGGTGCGGAGGGCAGTGGTATGATTGGTGGGTTTAATAACTCCTCCCCCTCCCCAGGTGCGGCGGGCAGTGGTATGATTGGTGGGTTTAATAACTCCTCCCCCTCCCCAGGTGCGGAGGGCAGTGGTATGATTGGTGGGTTTAATAACTCCTCCCCCTCCCCAGGTGCGGAGGGCAGTGGTATGATTGGTGGGTTTAATAACTCCTCCCCCTCCCCAGGTGTGGAGGGCAGTGGTATGATTGGTGGTTTTAATAACTCCTCCTCCTCCCCAGGTGCGGAGGGCAGTGGTAT
The DNA here is from genome assembly GCF_013265735.2 of Oncorhynchus mykiss. NCBI lineage: Eukaryota > Metazoa > Chordata > Actinopteri > Salmoniformes > Salmonidae > Oncorhynchus > Oncorhynchus mykiss. The sequence continues at coordinate 8,514,486 of NC_048583.1, read as the reverse complement.
GATTGGTGGTTTTAATAACTCCTCCCCCTCCCCAGGTGCGGAGGGCAGTAGTATGATTGGTGGGTTTAATAACTCCTCCCCCTCCCCAGGTGCGGAGGGCAGTGGTATGATTGGTGGGTTTAATAACTCCTCCCCCTCCCCAGGTGCGGAGGGCAGTAGTATGATTGGTGGGTTTAATAACTCCTCCCCCTCCCCAGGTGCGGAGGGCAGTGGTATGATCGAGGGTTTCAACAGGACTGTCCTGAAGCACCTCCCTCGCTCCCTGCTGCTCATCCAGGTGGAGAGTGTTCTCATGGGGGCCGCCTTCCTCTCCATGATCATCGTAAGACACACACACACACACGCACACACACACACACACACAGGCAAAGACACGTGTGTACACGCGTACCTAAAATGATCATCCTAACAACCTAGCGTTATTTCACCCAACAATCAATACAACACCCTCCGAGATTACCCAGAGTCCATTGCTTGCTTTCCCACAGTCGTTCACTGTGTTTTACCGATAGTTCCTGGCGGTGTGCGGGGCTGCGTACCGCCCCACAGAGGAGATCGATCTGAGGAGTATCGGCTGGGGGAACATCTTCCAGTTGCCCTTCAAACACCTGAGAGACTACAGGCTGAGACTCCTCATCCCCTTCTTCATCTACAGTGGACTGGACTCACTCTTCTCTGTCACGGGACTCACTCTGGTAGTCATTACAGGAAGTCCTTTAGTAACTGTCGTAGCTGGAGTCTGAATGTTGTCCATGTAGCTTTCACAGACCTACTGTGTCACTTTACCTGGTGTGGACATAGATTCTGCTGGAGGGCAGCTATATTCATGATGCTCAATCTCTCCTCTCTCTCTCTATCCTCTCTCTCTCTATCCTCTCTCTCGCTCGTGCTCTTTCTCTCTCTCTCTCGTTCTCCTTTCTCTCGCTTGCTCACTCTCTTTTTCTCACTCACTCACTCTCTCTCTCTCTCTCTCTCTCTCTCTCTCTCTCTCTCTCTCTGTCCTGTTCACCCCCCTTTTCTCCTACTTTCCCTGTCTTTGTCTCTCCTCTAATCTACCCTCATGTCTCCCCCTCCCAGTCGTATGGTGTGTGTACGGTGGGTCTGGAGTGGCTGTATCTCCTGGTGATGGTCTATGGTCTGTCCTGCTCCCTGTTCTCTTGCCTGTCCCTGTCCCTCCTCAGGCTGCCACGCTACGTCTCTCTGCTAGGGGGCGCTGTGATCCACGGTCCTCTGCTGGTGTTCCTGCTGTTCTGGTCCCCGGCTCCACGCTCACCTGATCAACTGCCTTACCTGCTGGTGGTGATTGCCCTCTGGGGAATGGGGTCTGCATTGAATAAGACTGGACTCAGCAGTGAGTTTTAGTACTATAATCACACGCACACACACACACACACACACACACACACACACACACAAACTCTTTTATTTCCTAGTTCAGACTTAATCATTTCCAACATTTATGTCTCCTCTCTCTCATATCTTCCACCTCTCCACCTCCCCTTTCTCTCTCTACCCCCCCCCCCTCTCCACCGCACCCCCCTTCTCTACCACCCCTCTCTACTACCCTCCTCTCTCACTCTCTCTTCCCCCTTGTCTATCGCCCTCCTCTCTTTCTCTTGCTCTCTTTCTATCTACCCCCCTCTCCACCGCACCCCCCCCTCCCTGCCCCCCACTCTCCGCTGTCTCTCTCTCTCTCCGTGTCTGTCAGTTCTCCTGGGTATGTTGTATGAAGATAAAGAGAGACTGGACTTTGTCTACACCATATATCACTGGTGGCAGGCTATCGCCATCTTCATAGTCTACCTGTGGACTGGACTCATCATGAGGGTATGTGTGTGTCCCTGTGTGTGTCCCTGTGTCCCCATGTCCCCGTGTGTGTGTCCGTGTGCGTCCTCATGCGTGTGTGTCCTCATGCGTGTGTGTCCCCGTGTGTGTCCTCATGCATGTGTGTCCCCGTGTGCGTCCTCATGCATGTGTGTCCCCGTGTGCGTCCTCATGCGTGTGTGTCCTCATGCGTGTGTGTCCCCGTGTGCGTCCTCATGCGTGTGTGTCCTCATGCATGTGTGTCCCTGTGTGTGTCCTCATGCGTGTGTGTCCCCGTGTGTGTCCTCATGCATGTGTGTCCCCGTGTGTGTCCTCATGCATGTGTGTCCCCGTGTGTGTCCTCATGCGTGTGTGTCCCCGTGTGCGTCCTCATGCATGTGTGTCCCCGTGTGTGTCCTCATGCGTGTGTGTCCCCGTGTGCGTCCTCATGCGTGTGTGTCCTCATGCATGTGTGTCCCTGTGTGTGTCCTCATGCGTGTGTGTCCCCGTGTGTGTCCTCATGCGTGTGTGTCCCCGTGTGCGTCCTCATGCATGTGTGTCCCCGTGTGTGTCCTCATGCATGTGTGTCCCCGTGTGTGTCCTCATGCGTGTGTGTCCCCGTGTGTGTCCTCATGCGTGTGTGTCCCCGTGTGTGTCCTCATGCATGTGTGTCCCCGTGTGTGTCCTCATGCGTGTGTGTCCCCGTGTGTGTCCTCATGCATGTGTGTCCCCGTGTGTGTCCTCATGCATGTGTGTCCCCGTGTGTGTCCTCATGCATGTGTGTCCCCGTGTGTGTCCTCATGCGTGTGTGTCCCCGTGTGCGTCCTCATGCATGTGTGTCCCCGTGTGCGTCCTCATGCATGTGTGTCCCCGTGTGTGTCCTCATGCATGTGTGTCCCCGTGTGTGTCCTCATGCGTGTGTGTCCCTGTGTGCGTCCTCATGCATGTGTGTCCCCGTGTGTGTCCCTGTGTGTGTCCCCGTGTGCGTCCTCATGCGTGTGTGTCCCTGTGTGTGTCCTCATGCATGTGTGTCCCCGTGTGTGTCCTCATGCGTGTGTGTCCCCGTGTGTGTCCTCATGCGTGTGTGTCCCTGTGTGTGTGTGTCCCTGTGTGTGTCCCCATGTGTCCGTGTGTGTCCACGTGTGTGTGTGTGTGTGTGTGTGTGTGTGTGTGTCCGTGTGTTAGAACAAGTGTAAAAACGATTAATTTAAAGTGCTTATTTCACTCCTCTCTTTCTCTCCTTTCTCATTCCTGGTCCCTCCTCCTCAGGCCAAACTCTCCATTCTATTGGTCATCTTGCTGCTGGCGTGCTTCTGTTATTGGACGATGGAGCGACGCCTGGCCAAGAACATGCAATTCAGACTGCCTCGCATTCCCCGCCCCAAACACAAGGTAACCTATCACAATCTGTAAATTTTTTGCTATGTTTAAAAAAAAAAAATCTTTAAAATACCATTTGGCTGGAGAGAAAAGTGAAAATATCACCTTCACTAGTAATGTGATAAAGACAAGCAAAACAGAACACTGAAATGAAACAGTCTTTGTTTAAGGTTTGGCATTGGCAATAAAGACAATTAAAAGAGCAATATCAATGTGTCTTCGATAATGACACAAAGTCATCAATTGACATGTTTGGTCTGTAATGTAATATAATGTTGACTGTGTCACTTACTCCTCAGGTCAAAGGTTATCGTTACCTGGAGGAGGAAAACTCAGATGAGTCGAATTCGGAGGAGAGTGATGAGGATGATGATGAAGAGCAGCAGGAGGAGGTGATCAGGGAGGACTTTGGCGGAGACGCAGGGTCGCAGGGCTCTGATTCGACCAGGGAGAGGAGAGGAGGGGCTAGGGGTCGGCGCAGGAGGCGAGACGATGATTATGAGCAAGCAGGGGCAAGGGAGGAGAGAGAGGAGGAGAGAGGGATAGAGAAGGAGTGAACGAGCAAAAAATAGTTAGAGAGACAGAGAGAGAGTGAGTCCTTTAGCTATCCTCTAGGTGTCCTCTAGCTATCCTCTTGGTGTCCTCTAGCTATCCTCTAGGTGTCCTCTAGCTATCCCCTTGGTGTCCTCTAGCTATCCTCTAGGTATCCTCTAGGTGTCCTCTAGCTATCCTCACGCTATCCTCTAGGTATCCTCTAGCTATCCTCTAGCTATCCTCTAGGTGTCCTCTAGGTATCCTCTTGGTGTCCTCTAGCTATCCTCTAGCTGTCCTCTAGCTGTCCTGTAGCTATCCTCTAGCTGTCCTCTAGCTGTCCTCTAGGTATCCTCTAGCTGTCCTCTAGGTATCCTCTAGCTGTCCTCTAGGTATCCTCTAGCTGTCCTTTAGGTATCCTCTAGCTGTCCTCTAGCTATCCTCTAGGTATCCTCTAGCTGTCCTCTAGCTGTCCTCTAGGTATCCTCTAGCTGTCCTCTAGCTATCCTCTAGCTGTCCTCTAGGTATCCTCTAGCTGTCCTCTAGGTATCCTCTAGCTGTCCTCTAGCTGTCCTCTAGGTATCCTCTAGCTGTCCTCTAGCTATCCTCTAGCTGTCCTCTAGGTATCCTCTAGCTGTCCACTAGGTATCCTCTAGCTGTCCTCTAGCTGTCCTCTAGGTATCCTCTAGCTGTCCTCTAGGTATCCTCTAGCTGTCCTCTAGCTGTCCTCTAGGTATCCTCTAGGTATCCTCTAGCTGTCCTCTAGCTGTCCTCTAGGTACTTTCCCCAGTCCAGCTCTCTTACATCAGTGCAGATTAAGGAAAGGAGTTGAATCAGAAGAAGAGAAAAAACAGGTGTGTCTCAAATGTAACCCTTTTCACTTCATAGTGCCCTACTTTTGACCCCGAACTTTAACCCTGGTCAAAAGTTGTGCACTATGAATAAGGTCCCATTTGGAACGCAGACAATACTGTATGTATAGGCTGTAGACATGCACCTAGAGGGGGATTGACATATATAGATAATAAGCCCAGTCATAATTGAAGAGGTTCATCCACAGGGGGATAAAACAGAGCGGTACAGGAGGATAAAACAGAGCGGTACAGGAGGATAAAACAGAGCGGTACAGGAGGATAAAACAGAGCGGTACAGGAGGATAAAACAGAGCGGTACAGGAGGATTAAACAGAGCGGTACAGGAGGATAAAACAGAGCGGTACAGGAGGATAAAACAGAGCGATACAGGAGGATAAAACAGAGCGGTACAGGAGGATAAAACAGAGCAGTACAGGAGGATAAAACAGAGCGGTGCAGGAGGATAAAACAGAGCGGTGCAGGAGGATAAAACAGAGCGGTACAGGAGGATAAAACAGAGCGGTACAGGAGGATACAACAGAGCGGTACAGGAGGATAAAACAGAGCGGTACAGGAGGATAAAACAGAGCTGTACAGGAGGAAAGAGAAGAACAGGGGATTTTACACAGAAGGAAAGAGGATGGAGAGAGGACAGGAATTCAGTTTCGAAGGTTTCTTATAACACAACTGAAAAGGGAAGAAGTTATTTACTCCACTTCAAATATAAACCAGTTTCCCTCCGGTGCATGATCACATGGGGCATGGCCCAAATGGCACGCTATTCACTATATAGTGCACTCATTTTGAACAGGGCCCATTAGGGCTCTGGCCAAAAGTAGTGTACTATATAGGGAATGGGGTGCCATTTCGGACTCACCCATACTGTATAGACACCTGAAACATATGTGAAGTTGGGTACATCACAGGCACTTTTGACAGGGCACATACAGGGCTCTGGTCAAAAGTAGTGCACTATAGAGGGAATAAGGTGCCATCTGGGACACAGCCTTTGTATTTCAACAGTATCACTGTATTGTTAGTCAGCTGTGTTGTCATGGTTCCTAGCTCAGGTGTTTTGAGTGGCCTACATTTTATGTTATCAATGATTTTGAAAAAGTTGAATTATAGTCATGAATTATAATGAGAATAAATTGATTGTAATTGTTTTTTATGACTGTTTTGAAGTTGTTTTCTGAGTATAAAGCTGGTTTTGTGCCTCTTGATGTGGGTGTTCTGTTATCAAAGACCAACTAATATCACCATGGAAACTCAGTTCATAAAAGTGAACACCTTATATGCTTAGTTAAATAAAAAGTCACTCCTACACTGTAAGTAAGCCGGAAAGATATAATTAACAAAAAAGGATTCACTTATTTTATAAGACTTGATCTGTATTTGGATCCCCGTGAGCTGACTCCATGACAACAGCTAAATGTGTACACAAGCATACAGTCAACACACACACAGTCATTTAAAGGTGCACCGTGAGTGTAAAATGCATTTATTTATTTTTACTAACATTTTGGTTTGAGAGGTGACTATGTTTCATATACACATATGGTATTATATGAATATGTTTTTTTCCTTGTTAAACCACACAGCCCTTAGTAGACGAGTAATAAAAGCTTTAAATCATGGGTGTGGGGAGGTATGCCCCTTTGTGTGTGCTCCAATGAGGTCATTCCTGGACTATTTCTGTCCATTGAGTTAAGGCAGTTTTCCCAGCCCTCTCCTTGCGCCTCCCCAGACGTTTCACATTTTTGTTTTGACCTTAAATTGTCACACCTGGTTCAATTAGTCAAAGGCTTGACGATTAGTTGACGAATTCAATCATGCGTGCCAGTTTAAGGTTAAAACGAAAATGTGAAATGTCTGCGGGAGCCCAAGGAGAGGGTTGGGAAATCCTGATTTAAGGGACCTCTTTTGGCTCGAGAGCACCCCCCAGAGGCAAAAAGGATGTATAGTACAATAGATGTTGAGTACAGATGTACAGTATAATACAAGTATATACTATATGTAGTAGATGTATTGTAGATATGTGTATGAAGACATTTAGATGTATCTATATAAAAACATACATATAGTACAGTATATAGTAGATGTGTGTATGAAGACATATAGTACAGTATATAGATGTGTGTATGAAGACATAATACAGTATATAGTAGATGTGTGTATGAAGACATATAGTACAGTATATAGTAGATGTGTGTATGAAGACATATAGTACAGTATATAGTAGATGTGTATGAAGACATATAGTACAGTATATAGTAGATGTGTGTATGAAGACATATAGTACAGTATATAGTAGATGTGTGTATGAAGACATATAGTACAGTATATAGTAGATATGTGTATGAAGACATATAGTACAGTATATAGTAGATGTGTGTATGAAGACATATAGTACAGTATATAGTAGATATGTGTATGAAGACATATAGTACAGTATATAGTAGATGTGTGTATGAAGACATATAGTACAGTATATAGTAGATATGTGTATGTAGACATAGTACAGTATATAGTAGATGTGTGTATGAAGACATATAGTACAGTATATAGTAGATGTGTGTATGAAGACATATAGTACAGTATATAGTATATAGTAGTACAGTATATAGTAGATATGTGTATGAAGACATATAGTACAGTATATAGTATATAGTAGTACAGTATATAGTAGATGTGTGTATGAAGACATATAGTACAGTATATAGTAGATATGAATATGAAGACATATAGTACAGTATATAGTAGATATGTGTATGAAGACATATAGTACAGTATATAGTAGATGTGTGTATGAAGACATATAGTACAGTATATAGTAGATGTGTGTATGAAGACATATAGTACAGTATATAGTAGATATGTGTATGAAGACATATAGTACAGTATATAGTAGATGTGTGTATGAAGACATATAGTACAGTATGTATCCCTTCTCTACACACCAGTCAGTGAAGCAGGTAAGTGCCCACTCTGTTTTGTTTCACGGTGTTCTTTCCGTTTTGTTTTCTCTCAAATTCATCAAACGCTTATTTTCTACATCGTCATGCCAACCTATTGTTGATGTAGCCATTTTAATAAAGGGGAAAAGACGCAACGTCATAGTCATGGTATACGGTCTCACATACACACGGCTGAATGCTGTTTTAGCCAATCATCATCCAGTATCCAAACTACCCAGTGTATAGTACAGTATATAGTGAATGTGTACAAACATATACTACCCAAGAAGAACACAGGACCCAGGTCTGAGTTGAGCATGAGTTTATTGGTCAGTGATGATCTCCCTCCTCCTCCTCTCTCACCACTACTGTCTATTGCTGTTATTGGTGCTGGTGAACCAAAGTCCCTGATATGTATCTGTGATATATATACTAGAACCTGCAAGACCGTTATTACACTATAACGGTCCTCTATAACGTGTTACAGTGATGACTTAACTCGTCTCACGTTGCTGTTGACGTTATGGCACTGATATACGAGTCGCCTCTCGTAGGAATAATACCCTGTTGTGTTATCAACCAGAGTATCTGAGGACGTCCGTGACGGAGTTGAGATGTGTTAGTAGAAACTGTGGGATGGTTCTGACTGACTGTGTTTGTGTTGGCCGTGCTGTGACAAGGCCCCAGTAGACCCAGCCCTAGGCCGAAGCCTGGGGCTCTGTTAGGGGTACGGTCCGCTCTGGGCCCGGTTAGTGCTGGATACGGCGGATAGACTGGATCTGGGGGGTCTGGCAGTGGGAGCCCCAGTTCTTCCAGTGCTGGTAATCTCCACTGTGTCTCTCACACTCCATGATGTACTGCTGGCCCCTGTAGCCAGGGAACTGGTAGCACACAAAGCTGTGGGGATGGAGGGAGAGAGGAGAGAGGGAGCGGAGGGGGAGGGATGGAGGGAGGGAGAGACATGTTTGGCTTAGAGTGGAGTTTCACTTGACATTGAATAGAATTGTCACACGTTTTTCTTTAATTGTTTCACTATAGCAAGATTGGAGTGTGTTTGTGTTTGTGTCAGTGGAGGCTGCTGAGGGGATGACGTCTCATAATAACAGCTGGATCAGAGCAAATGGAATGGCATCAAACACATAGAAACCACGTGGTTGATACCAATACACTTATTTCGATCCAACAGTCACCACAAGCCCCCCCCACACACAAAAATAAGGTACCACCAACCTCCTGAGGTTTGTGCCATTGTGTTTTTGTACAGTATCTAATTAGTGAGTGTGTGCTTGTGTTTAATGTTGACTTACGCGCCACACTGAATGTGCATGGATCCGACCTCGGGCATGCACCAGCCCATGGCCCTCAGAGAGGGGTAATCATCACACAGCTCAGCGCTGCGGCCCATGAAGTTCTCTGTCTCAAAGATCTGCATACGACTGCTCTGGTGGGACTGGGAGGGGAAGGAGGAGAGAGGATAGAGGGGGAGGGTGGAGCGAGGATACAGGGAGAGCGAGGATAGAGGGGGAGAGAGGATAGAGGGGGAGAGAGGATAGAGGGAGAGAGAGGATAGAGGGAGAGAGAGGATAGAGGAGGAGGGTGGAGCGAGGATAGAGGGAGAGCGAGGATAGAGGGGGAGAGAGGATAGAGGGAGAGAGAGGATAGAGGGGGAGAGAGGATAGAGGGGGAGAGAGGATAGAGGAGGAGGGTGGAGCGAGGATAGAGGGAGAGAGAGGATAGAGGGGGAGAGAGGATAGAGGGAGAGAGAGGATAGAGGGGGAGAGAGGATAGAGGGAGAGAGAGTGGGAGGGATAAACACGATAGGACACAATCTCAGTTAGTTAGTTTCCTTTTTGCTTTCTCATACAGACTGACACATACTGTACTCTATCCTTCTATCTGTCTTCCATAAACACTAACATAGAATCCTGTCTTCTATAAACACTAGCATAGAATCCTGTCTTCTATAAACACTAACATAGAATACTGACCACTGTCTTCTATAAACACTAACATAGAATACTGTCTTCTATAAACACTAAAATAGAATACTGACCCACTGTCTTCTATAAACACTAACATAGAATACTGTCTTCTATAAACACTAACATAGAAAACTGTCTTCTATAAACACTAACATAGAATACTGTCTTCTATAAACACTAACATAGAATACTGTCACGTTCTGACCTCTATTTCTGTTGTTTTGTATTTATTTAGTATGGTCAGGGCGTGAGTTGGGTGGGCAGTCTATGTTTGTTTTTCTATGTTTTGGGGCATTTTTATGTTTTCGGCCTAGTATGGTTCTCAATCAGAGGCAGGTGTCATTAGTTGTCTCTGATTGAGAATCATACTTAGGTAGCCTGGGTTTCACTGTGTTTGTGGGGGATTGTTCCTGTCTTTGTGTAGTGTTCACCAGATAGGCTGTATTAGGTTTTGAGTTCTCACGTTTCTTGTTTTTTCGTTAGTTTGTTCTTGTATAGTGTCGTAAATAAAGTACAATGAACAACCACCACGCTGCGCTTTGGTCCGCCTCTACTTCACAAGAAGAGAATCGTTACAGAATCACCCACCGCAACAGGACCAAGCGGCGTGGTAACGGGCAACAGCGGCACAAGGAGGAATGGACTTGGGATGATGTGTTGGACGGCAAGGGTTGCTACACATGGGAGGAGATCCTGGCGGGAAAGGATCGCCTTCCATGGGAACAGGTGGAGGCAGCGAGGAGAGCAGAGGCAGCCGGAGAGAGGAGCCGGCGATATGAGGGAACACGGTTGGCAAGGAAGCCCGGGAGTCAGCCCCAAAAATGTCTTGGGGGGGGGCTAACAGGGAGTATGGCTACGCCAGGTAGGAGACCTGAGCCAACTTCCTGTGGTTACCGGGGGGCTAGAGAGACCGGGCAGGCACCGTGTTATGCTGTGGAGCGCACGGTGTCCCCAGTGCGGGTGCACAGCCCGGTGCGGTACATTCCAGCTCCGCGTATCGGCCGGGCTAGAGTGGGCATCGAGCCAAGTGCCATGAAGCCGGCTCTACGCATCTGGTCTCCAGTGCGTCTCCTTGGGCCGGCTTACATGGCACCAGCCTTGCGCACGGTGTCCCCGGTTCGCCTGCATAGCCCAGTGCGGGCTATTCCACCTCGCCGCACTGGCAGGGCGACCGGGACCATTCAACCGGGTAAGGTTGGGCAGGCTCGGTGCTCAAGAGCTCCAGTGCGCCTGCACGGCCCGGTCTATCCGTCACCACCTCCACGCACCAGCCCTCCGGTGGCAGCTCCCCGTACCAGGCTGTCTCTCCGGCCCATCCTTGCAGGGGCTCTCTCCTCTCCAGCGCTGCCGGAGTCTCCCGCCTCTCCGGCGCTACCAGAGCCTTCCTCCTCTCCAGCGCTGCCGGAGTCTCCCGCCTGTTCGGCGCTACGAGAGCTACTCAGTCCGGCGCTTCCAGAGCCTTCCTCCTCTCCAGCGCCGCCAACGCCGCCCGTCTGCCCAGCGCCGCCAACGCCGCCCGTCTGCCCAGCGCCGCCAGTGCTGCCCGTCTGCCCAGCGCCGCCCGTCTGCCAGGAGCCGCCAGTGCCGCCCGTCTGCCAGGAGCCGCCAGTGCCGCCCGTCTGCCAGGGGCCGCCAGTGCCGCCAGTCAGCCAGGAGCCGCCAGTGCCGCCAGTCAGCCAGGGGCCGCCAGTGCCGCCAGTCAGCCAGGGGCCGCCAGTGCCGCCAGTCAGCCAGGGGCCGCCAGTGCCGCCAGTCAGCCAGGGGCCGCCAGTCAGCCAGGGGCCGCCAGTGCCGCCAGTCAACCAGGGGCCGCCAGTAAGCCAGGGGCCGCCAGTGCCGCCAGTCAGCCAGGGGCCGCCAGTGCCGTCAGTCAGCCAGGGGCCGCCCGAGCAGCTGCCCCTCTGTCCAGAGCTGCTGTCGCCCCTCTGTCCCGAGCTGCTGCCGCCCCTCTGTCCCGAGCAGCTGTCCCTCTGTCCCGAGCAGCTGTCCCTCTGTCCCGAGCAGCTGCCGCCCCTCTGTCCCGAGCAGCTGCCGCCCCTCTGTCCCGAGCAGCTGCCGCCCCTCTGTCCCGAGCAGCTGCCGCCCCTCTGTCCCGAGCAGCTGCCGCCCCTCTGTCCCGAGCAGCTATCGCCCCTCTGTCCCGAGCAGCTATCGCCCCTCTGTCCCGAGCAGCTGCCCCTCTGTCCCGAGCAGTTGTCCCTCTGTCCCGAGCAGCTGCTTCACCTCTGTCCCGAGCTGCCCCTCTGTCCCGAGCAGCCCCTCTGTCCAGTGGGGTCATTGAGAGGGGTGGCCATGGTGAGTAAGCCAGGGAGGCGGACAATAAGGCGGACTAAGACAATGGTGAAGTGGGGTCCGCGTCCCGCGCCAGAGCCGCCACCGCGGACAGACGCCCACCCAGACCCTCCCCTATAGGTCAAGGTTTTGCGGCCGGAGTCCGCACCTTTGGGGGGGGGTACTGTCACGTTCTGACCTCTATTTCTGTTGTTTTGTATTTATTTAGTATGGTCAGGGCGTGAGTTGGGTAGGCAGTCTATGTTTGTTTTTCTATGTTTTGGGGCATTTTTATGTTTTCGGCCTAGTATGGTTCTCAATCAGAGGCAGGTGTCATTAGTTGTCTCTGATTGAGAATCATACTTAGGTAGCCTGGGTTTCACTGTGTTTGTGGGGGATTGTTCCTGTCTTTGTGTAGTGTTCACCAGATAGGCTGTATTAGGTTTTGAGTTCTCACGTTTCTTGTTTTTTCGTTAGTTTGTTCTTGTATAGTGTCGTAAATAAAGTACAATGAACAACCACCACGCTGCGCTTTGGTCCGCCTCTACTTCACAAGAAGAGAATCGTTACAGAATACTGTCTTCTATAAACACTAACATAGAATACTGTCTTCTATAAACACTAACATAGAATACTGTCTTCTATAAATACTAACATAGAATACTGACCCAATGTCTTCTATAAACACTAAAATAGAATACTGTCTTCTATAAACACTAACATAGAATACTGTCTTCTATAAACACTAACATAGAATACTGTCTTCTATAAACACTAACATAGAATACTGTCTTCTATAAACACTAACATAGAATACTGACCACTGTCTTCTATAAACACTAACATAGAATACTGTCTTCTATAAACACTAACATAGAATACTGTCTTATATAAACACTAACATAGAATACTGTCTTCTATAAACACTAACATAGAATACTGTCTTCTATAAACACTAACATAGAATACTGTCTTCTATAAACACTAACATAGAATACTGTCTTCTATAAACACTAACATAGAATACTGTCTTCTATAAACACTAAAATAGAATACTGACCCACTGTCTTCTATAAACACTAACATAGAATACTGTCTTCTATAAACACTAACATAGAATACTGTCTTCTATAAACACTAACATAGAATACTTACCACTGTCTTCTATAAACACTAACATAGAATACTGTCTTCTATAAACACTAACATAGAATACTGTCTTATATAAACACTAACATAGAATACTGTCTTTTATAAACACTAACATAGAATACTGACACTCTTTCCCACGCTCTCTATGTATCCATCTCTCGCTGTATTTCTCTCCCACACACACACACACACACACACACACACAGTCCTCACAGCGCAGTAGATGGGGCGCAGGGACATGAGGCGCTCCACGTGGTAGGACAGGGAGCCGCTGTAGGCGTCCCAGTGGGGGTACTCTCCTCTCTCCAGGATGAACTGCTGGCCCTGGAAGTCATGATGTTCAAAGCCCACCCAGCTACAGGGGTAGGGAGAGAGAGTTACTGACATGTTACATTCAGAGATAGAAGGGGACAGAGAGGGTGGAGAGAGAGTTACTGATATGTTACATTCAGAGATAGAAGGGGACAGAGAGGGAGGAGAAAGTTACTGATATGTTACATTCAGATATAGAAGGGGACAGAGAGGGAGGAGAGAGAGTTACTGATATGTTACATTCAGAGATAGAAGGGGACAGAGAGGGAGGAGAAAGTTACTGATATGTTACATTCAGAGATAGAAGGGGACAGAGAGGGAGGAGAGAGAGTTACTGATATGTTACATTCAGAGATAGAAGGGGACAGAGAGGGAGGAGAAAGTTACTGATATGTTACATTCAGAGATAGAAGAGGACAGAGAGGAGAGAGTTACTGACACGTTGCATTTCATTCAACGAGAGAAGGGGACAGATGAAAATACAATGAGAAAAGAGCAGGACAGAGGGACACCACCCTGGTGGTCAATGGTTGACCATGCATGACAACAGGCTACAGCACAGAGAATCATACCCCCACCCACACAGACAAACACCAAACACAGATACCCCCACTCACCAACACACACACACACACCGATACCTCCACTCACACACACAGCCTCCACAGACAACCAGGGTTGTAAGAGACTCACGCTCCACCAACACACACACACAGATACCTCCACTAACACACACAGCCTCCACAGACAACCAGGGTTGTAAGAGACTCACGCTCCACCACCACACACACACACAGCCTCCACAGACAACCAGGGTTGTAAGAGACTCACGCTCCACTCTCCACTCTGATAGAACGGATGTTGTCCAGACCACAGTTCTGGATGTTACAGCACTCAGAGGTAAACTCCTGGCACTTGCCCTGGAAGTGCTCCTGCTCAAACACAGTCACCTACAGGGACAGATAGATAGATATTAGTGTGTTTGTGTAAATCATATAATCGATTATTTAAATATGTGTGTGTGTGTGTGTGTGTGTGTGTGTGTGTGTGTGTGTGTGTGTGTGTGTGTGTGTGTGTGTGTGTGTGTGTGTGTGTGTGTGTGTGTGTGTGTGTGTGTGTGTGTGTGTGTGTGTGAGATCACCTTGAAAAAAGGGGCCATACCCATGCCAGGGAAAAACATGGGGGAGGTCATGTGGGTTTTAGTAGCTCTATTCATGTCTATAGAGAGAGGGGGAGGGAGAGAGGGGAGAGAGCGAGAGAGGTGGCATGAGAGGGAAGTTTCATCATTTAAACTAGGTTAGATTACAATTCAATGTATTAAAATCCTTTAATATTGTTTAAGCATTCCCAGTAATCTATGAAATATGTTAATGATGATATCTGGAAATGTCCTCATGTTCGAGATGTCACTCGGATATTATTTCCATTCTGATGGAACCAACTGATGGAGCCACAACCAACTAACATTACTGCCAGCATCCAAAAACTCTAATAAAAGGTCATGGTAGCGTAGTATAGCATATCCCCAAAGATGTTGTGACAATCCTTACAAAAAGGTTGTTTTTTTTTAAATGTAAAAGTTAAAAACTGGTTAAAACCATTTTATAAAACGTACTGTAACATAAGCCAACACAAAATCCAATAACTTAACTTTATCAATTTCTAATAACAGCTTATATTTATTCCATCACCAACAACGAACCCTGTTTGGACTAGGCCTACAATTACATTTAATATTTTTATAAATATAGGCTAAGAAATACTTCTCAAAATGTTTGTACAATTATGAGTGTCACGCGGGTGGATTGCATAGGCCTAAATCTGTTCTGTTGAAACACCATGGGCTATTCGGTTCAACCAGGACCGGGGGCTTACCTGGTTCGTCTCCTCTCCTCTCTCACGCGCCAATCCTTTTACATAGAGTTTTGTGAGAATCTGGCTCTTCTGTTTTATACCGCAGTCCACGGTGGCCCGCGTGTCTCCACTGGCGACAACGTGCGTGCGTGTGCGCGTTTCATCATGTCTGTGTGAGTGAGGTGTAAGTGAGTTGGGGGTAAAGTTAGCACGCCCGTGAGCGTGTTTCTATGTCGGCACCTCTCTGTGTATCCGTGCGTAAATGTGTCCTATGGTGCGCGCGGCCGTGTGAGCAATACACGAGTCCCCCCCCCCCCCCCCTCCCTCTCTCCCTTTATTTGTTTCCTATGCGGTCGGGTGTGCGCCTTGTTGACTCAGCAGATAATATAGTACCGGTTGAATGCATGGTGGGACAGTGATGTTCGCGGTCCGTTCAGAGTGAATGGGGGGGCCCAGTGTTGGGCCGAATGCCGTTATATTCGTATAGGTCAGCAGTGCCATCGTATAGCATTTACAATGGCCGGACTGTAGGTAGAGCGTTAACAATGACCTGGCTGTAGGTAGAGAATGACAAGAATTTACCTCTCCTGTGCTGTGGTCAGACCACTGTGTGCTTTTAGAGGAAAACATTTAGGAAAATGATGGAAACTAGAAATTAGTGTCAAAGAGTGTGACTTCAGTTAAATGTAGAGATAATGTTATGAAATAGCTGCCTTGCCTATCACAATGACTTCAATCAAATTAGATGTTAGTATTGATATAGCATAATATACTAACCCTAGTTATATAGCCTATTCTGTAGAAGCAAAATGTCAAGTCACAGCCATACATTTTTTAAAAGTGAGGTAAAATTGTAGTAGGTTACTGCAGTAGGTTAGGCTATACTAGAGATGTTAGGCCAAGAAATGATGTTCTGTTTATCCAAGCCCATAGTACTGGTGAGTTCACACGGTTGTCATGGTGACCCCCCCCCTCCACACACACACAGTTCCTGATGACCTCATTTAACCCTTGACCTCTGAGCTAGAACATTTGAGGAGGTTATGGCAGGCTGGTGGCCGGCTGTTTACATACAAACTTCATATTTGGTATATTGCATGTGCAACAATATTATTTGAACAGTGAGGTTGCAGATTTTAGACTAAGAACATTAAGGTAGGAATTCCACATTTACATACCAGAGAGGCTATTTTTAAATCATGTTGATGCAGGCCGCAAATTGATGACTGAAATGTCAAGATTTTAATAGTGGTCGAGAGGAGAGAGCCGAGCCTCGAGCCTATTTCTTTCCAAATGGTGCAGATAGAAATGTCTTGTAACTGACATGATTCCTATATGAATGAGTAGCATGTATATTCTACATGATATATTTCTATCTGAATGTGCTGTACTTAGATGTTGCAGATGAAAATGCCTTTCATAGAGCTGTTGTGATTCCGTAATCAAATCAATTGTGTTTTATTAGTCACATGCGCCGAACACAACAAGTGTAGACCTTACAGTGAAATGCTTACTTACATTCCCCTAACCAACAGGGCAGTTTCAAAAATATGGATAAGAATAAGAAATAAAAGTAGCAAGTAATTAAAGAGCAACAGTAAAATAACACTAGCGAGGCTATATACAGGGGGGTACCGACACAGAGTCAATGTGCAGGGGGCAGTGGTTAGTTTCAAAAAATTTATTTTTTATTTTTTATATAGCCCTTCGTAAATCAGCTGATATCTCAAAGTGCTGTACAGAAACCCAGCCTAAAACCCCAAACAGCAAGCAATGCAGGTGTAGAAGCACGGTGGCTAGGAAAAACTCCCTAGAAAGGCCAAAACCTAGGAAGAAACCTAGAGAGGAACCAGGCTAACCACATTTCTACCAGGCTAGTTGAGGTAATATGTACATGTAGGTAGAGTTATTAAAGTGACAATGCATAGATGATAACTACAGAGAGCAGCAGTGGTGTGAAAGAGAGGGGGGGGGCAATGCAAATAGTCTGGGTAGCCATTTGATTAGATATTCAGGAGTCTTATGGCTTTGGGCTGTTTAGAAGCCTCTTGGACCTAGACTTGGCGCTCCGGTACCGCTTGCCATGCAGTAGCAGAGAGAACAGTCTATTACTAGGGTGGCTGGATTTTTAGGGCCTTCCTCTTACACCGCCTGGTATAGAGGTCCTGGATGGCAGGAAGCGTGGCCCCAGTGATGTACTGGGCTGTTTGCACTACCCTCGGTGGTGCCATGTGGTCAGAGGCCAAGCAGTTGCCATACCAGGCAGTGTTGCAAACAGTCAGGATGCTCTCGATGGTGCAGCTGTAGAACCTTTTGAAGAGCTGAGGACCCATGCCAAATCTTTTCGGTTTCCTGAAGGGGAATAGGTTTTGTCGTGCCCTCTTCACGACTGTCTTGGTGTGCTTGGACCATGTTAGTTTGTTGGTGATGTGGACACCAAGGAACTTGAAGCTCTCAACCTTCTCCACTACAGCCCCGTCAATGAAAATGGGGGCGTACTCGGTCCTCTTTTTCATGTAGTCCACAATCATCTCCTTTGTCTTGATCACGTTGAGGGAGAGGTTGTTGTCCTGGCACCCCACGGCCAGGTCTCTGACCTCCTCCCTGTAGGCTGTCTCGTCGTTGTCGATGATCAGGCTTACCACTGTTGTGTCAACGGCAAACTTAATGATGGTGTTGTAGTCGTGCCTGGCCATGCAGTCGTGAGTGAACAGGAGGGGACTGAGCACACACCCCCTGAGGGGCCCCTGTGTGGCGGATCAGCGTGGCGGATGTGTTGTTACCTACCCTTACCACCTGGGGGCGGCCCATCAGGAAGTCCAGGATCCAGTCCCAGGGTCCTTAGCTTATTGATTGAGTTCTGAGGGCACTATGGTGTTGAATGTCGAGCTGTAGTCAATGAATAGCATTCTCACATAGGTGTTCCTTTTGTCAAGGTGGGAAAGGGCAGTGTGGAGTGCAATAGAGATTGCATCATCTGTTGATCTGGTGGGGTGGTATGCAAATTGGAGTGGATCTAGGGTTTCTGGGATAATGGTGTTGATGTGAGCCATAACCAGCCTTTCAAAGCACTTCATGGCAACAGACGTGAGTGCTACGGGTCGGTAGTCATTTAGACAGGTTACCTTAGTGTTCTTGGACACAGGGACTATGATGGTCTGCTTAATACATATTGTTATTAAGGACTTGGACAGGGAGAGTTTGAAAATGTCAGTGAAGACACTTACCAGTTGGTCAGCGCATGGTCACAGTACATGTCCTGGTAATCCGTCTGGCCCTGCGGGCTTGTGAATGTTGACCTGTTTAAAGGTCTTACCCACATCGGCTGCGGAGAGCGTGATCACACACTCTTCCGGAACAGCTAGTGCTCTCATGCATGTTTCAGTGTTATTTGCCTCTAAGCGAGCATAGAAGTAGTTTAGCTCGTCTGGTAGGCTCGTGTCATTGGGCAGCTCTCGGCTGTGCTTCCCTTTGTAGCCTGTAATGGTTTGCAAGCCCTGCCACATCCGACGAGCGTCAGAGCCAGTATAGGTCGATTCGATCTTAGTCCTGTATTGACGCTTGGCTGTTTGATGGTTCGTCAGAGGGCATAGCGGGATTTCTTATAAGCTTCCAGGTGAGAGTCCCGCTCCTTGAAAGCGGCAGCTCTAGCCTTTAGCTCAATGCGGATGTTGCCTGTAATCCATTGCTTCTGGTTGGGGTATGTACGTACGGTCACTGTGGGGATGACGTCATCGATGCATTTATTGATGAAGCCGATGACTGATGTGATGTACTCCTCAATGCCATCGGAGGAATCCCAGAACACATTCCAGTCTGTGCTAGCAAAACAGTCCTTTAGCTTAGCATCTGCTTCATCTGACCACTTTTTTATTGACAGAGACACAGGTGCCTCCTGCTTTCATTTTTGCAGGAATCAGGAGGATATAATTATGGTCAGATTTGCCAAATGAAGGGCGAGGGAGAGCTTTGTATGCGTCTCTTTGTGTGTGGAGAAAAGGTGGTCCAGAGATTTTTTCCCTCTGGTTGCACATTTAACATGCTGAAATTTGGTAAAACGGATGTAAGTTTCCCGGCGTTAAAGTTCCCGTCTGCTAGGAGTACCGCCTCTGGGTGAACGTTTTCTTGTTTGCTTTTGGCGGAATACAGCTCATTCAATGGGGTCTTAGTGCCAGCCTCAGTCTTTGGTGGTATATAAACAGCTATGAGAAATAAAGATGAAAACTCTCTAGGTAGATAGTGTGGTCTACAGCTTATCATGAGATACTCTACCTCAGGCGAGCAATAGCTCAATACTTCCTAAGATATCGTGCACCAGCTGTTATTTACAAAAATAACACTATGTACAAAATAATTTTAAAAAAAAGAGTTACAAACAACGCAAAGAAACAAACAAAAAAACACAATTGGTTGGGGACACCTAAAACGCACATGACCACCAAATTGACCCTAGAAAATGGAGAGGACACCATTTAGAAATGCTTTATCCCTTAGTTAATGCTGTGGGTTCATATCATAGAGATATTTAGAGGAATCAACTCGGATATAACCCATTTTAGCATGGACATTGTCATTGAGGGCTTCCACCATTTTAAAGTAGTCAACTGGATGGGGATTCCTAAGGGTTTGGAGGGAGCAGAGCGTCTTCAAATTGGATTGCCTCTGGTTTGTTAATGGCTGTTATTACAGTGCCTTGCGAAAGTATTCGGCCCCCTTGAACTTTGCGACCTTTTGCCACATTTCAGGCTTCAAACATAAAGATATAAAACTGTATTTTTTTGTGAAGAATCAACAACAAGTGGGACACAATCATGAAGTGGAACGACATTTATTGGATATTTCAAACTTTTTTAACAAATCAAAAACTGAAAAATTGGGCGTGCAAAATTATTCAGCCCCCTTAAGTTAATACTTTGTAGCGCCACCTTTTGCTGCGATTACAGCTGTAAGTCGCTTGGGGTATGTCTCTATCAGTTTTGCACATCGAGAGACTGACATTTTTTCCCATTCCTCCTTGCAAAACAGCTCGAGCTCAGTGAGGTTGGATGGAGAGCATTTGTGAACAGCAGTTTTCAGTTCTTTCCACAGATTCTCGATTGGATTCAGGTCTGGACTTTGACTTGGCCATTCTAACACCTGGATATGTTTATTTTTGAACCATTCCATTGTAGATTTTGCTTTATGTTTTGGATCATTGTCTTGTTGGAAGACAAATCTCCGTCCCAGTCTCAGGTCTTTTGCAGACTCCATCAGGTTTTCTTCCAGAATGGTCCTGTATTTGGCTCCATCCATCTTCCCATCAATTTTAACCATCTTCCATGTCCCTGCTGAAGAAAAGCAGGCCCAAACCATGATGCTGCCACCACCATGTTTGACAGTGGGGATGGTGTGTTCAGCTGTGTTGCTTTTACGCCAAACATAACGTTTTGCATTGTTGCCAAAAAGTTCAATTTTGATTTCATCTGTCCAGAGCACCTTCTTCCACATGTTTGGTGTGTCTCCCAGGTGGCTTGTGGCAAACTTTAAACGGCACTTTTTATGGATATCTTTAAGAAATGGCTTTCTTCTTGCCACTCTTCCATAAAGGCCAGATTTGTGCAATATACAACTGATTGTTGTCCTATGGACAGAGTCTCCCACCTCAGCTGTAGATCTCTGCAGTTCATCCAGAGTGATCATGGGCCTCTTGGCTGCATCTCTGATCAGTCTTCTCCTTGTATGAGCTGAAAGTTTAGAGGGACGGCCAGGTCTTGGTAGATTTGCAGTGGTCTGATACTCCTTCCATTTCAATATTATCGCTTGCACAGTGCTCCTTGGGATGTTTAAAGCTTGGGAAATATTTTTGTATCCAAATCCGGCTTTAAACTTCTTCACAACAGTATCTCGGACCTGCCTGGTGTGTTCCTTGTTCTTCATGATGCTCTCTGCGCTTTGACGGACCTCTGAGACTATCACAGTGCAGGTGCATTTATACGGAGACTTGATTACACACAGGTGGATTGTATTTATCATCATTAGTCATTTAGGTCAAAATTGGATCAGAGATCCTCACTGAACTTCTGGAGAGAGTTTGCTGCACTGAAAGTAAAGGGGCTGAATAATTTTGCACGCCCAATTTTTCAGTTTTTGATTTGTTAAAAAAGTTTGAAATTTCCAATAAATGTCGTTCCACTTCATGATTGTGTCCCACTTGTTGTTGATTCTTCACAAAAAAATACAGTTTTATATCTTTATGTTTGAAGCCTGAAATGTGGCAAAAGGTTGCAAAGTTCAAGGGGGCCGAATACTTTCGCAAGGCACTGTATATATCATCATTTAGTGGCCACAATGAATGAATGACACACAACATTTGGTTCAGGACTCCAGCACCACAGGTGAGGATAAATCACAATTATAAACTTGACAGTTTTATCAAACACAAAAGTAGAACATTTACTATTTTCAATGGAGATAGATGAGACCTCTTTCCATCTCTATGGTTGATATTCACACAATGTTAGGTCCAGCAGCCTGGCCCAACACATAATAATGTCACAAAAGCGTATTCTAATAGTGTAAAAGGCTGTTAGTTGACCATAATATGTTCTATGCCCATTTGAATAGGGAAAGGGTGTTCATTTGTTTGATGAGGTTACAGATTTTCTCAGGGAATCCCATTTCAATTTTAAGGGATGCCACATGGAGTCCTGACCCCCAAGTTTGGGAACCACTGCCCTAATCCCTATTCTATGTGACTGTTCTACTTGATACATATCTATCTGAACATTCTGTTGTGTGGCATCGCACTGAACTCGGCCCCCTGTTCTATGGCCCCACAGACTCCTCCCATCCAGACATGCTACTGTTCAGAAGTGATGAGGGCACAGATCCAAAATGGCTACTGTACATACCTCTGGTATGAGGTGGAAACTGTGACTATGTTCCAAATGGCACCCTATTTCCTATGGGTCCCGGTCAAACATTGTGCACTAAGGGGCATCCCGGTTGGCGCAGTGGTCTAAGGCTGTGCCACCAGAGACTCTGGGTTCGAGCCCAGGGTCGGTCGCAGCCGGCCGCGCCCGGGAGGCCCATGGGGCGGCACACAATTGGCCTAGCGTCGTCCGAGTTAGGGAGGGTTTGGGGATAACCTCACATCACGCACTAGTGACTCCTGTGGTGGGCTGGCCGCAGTGCACGCTGGCTAGGTATACGGTGTTTCCTCCGACACATTGGTGTGGCTGGCTTCTGTGTTGGATGTGCGCTGTGTTAAAAAGCAGTGTGGCGTGGGTTGTGTTTCGGAGGACACATGGCTCTTGACCTTCGCCTCTCCCGAGTCCGTACGGGAGTTGTAGCGATGAGACAAGAAAGTAACTACTAACAATTGGATACCACGAAATTGGAGAGACATACAGTGCCTTGCGAAAGTATTCGCCCCCCTTGAACTTTGCGACCTTTTGCCACATTTCAGGCTTCAAACATAAAGATATAAAACTGTATTTTTTTGTGAAGAATCAACAACAAGTGGGACACAATCATGAAGTGGAACGACATTTATTGGATATTTCAAACTTTTTTAACAAATCAAAAACTGAAAAATTGGGCGTGCAAAATTATTCAGCCCCTTTACTTTCAGTGCAGCAAACTCTCTCCAGAAGTTCAGTGAGGGTCTCTGAATGATCCAATGTTGACCTAAATGACTAATGATGATAAATACAATCCACCTGTGTGTAATCAAGTCTCCGTATAAATGCACCTGCACTGTGATAGTCTCAGAGGTCCGTTAAAAGCGCAGAGAGCATCATGAAGAACAAGGAACACACCAGGCAGGTCCGAGATACTGTTGTGAAGAAGTTTAAAGCCGGATTTGGATACAAAAAGATTTCCCAAGCTTTAAACATCCCAAGGAGCACTGTGCAAGCGATAATATTGAAATGGAAGGAGTATCAGACCACTGCAAATCTACCAAGACCTGGCCGTCCCTCTAAACTTTCAGCTCATACAAGGAGAAGACTGATCAGAGATGCAGCCAAGGGGCCCATGATCACTCTGGATGAACTGCAGAGATCTACAGCTGAGGTGGGAGACTCTGTCCATAGGACAACAATCAGTCGTATATTGCACAAATCTGGCCTTTATGGAAGAGTGGCAAGAAGAAAGCCATTTCTGAAAGATATCCATAAAAAGTGTCGTTTAAAGTTTGCCACAAGCCACCTGGGAGACACACCAAACATGTGGAAGAAGGTGCTCTGGTCAGATGAAACCAAAATTGAACTTTTTGGCAACAATGCAAAACGTTATGTTTGGCGTAAAAGCAACACAGCTGAACACACCATCCCCACTGTCAAACATGGTGGTGGCAGCATCATGGTTTGGGCCTGCTTTTCTTCAGCAGGGACAGGGAAGATGGTTAAAATTGATGGGAAGATGGATGGAGCCAAATACAGGACCATTCTGGAAGAAAACCTGATGGAGTCTGCAAAAGACCTGAGACTGGGATGGAGATTTGTCTTCCAACAAGACAATGATCCAAAACATAAAGCAAAATCTACAATGGAATGGTTCAAAAATAAACATATCCAGGTGTTAGAATGGCCAAGTCAAAGTCCAGACCTGAATCCAATCGAGAATCTGTGGAAAGAACTGAAAACTGCTGTTCACAAATGCTCTCCATCCAACGTCACTGAGCTCGAGATGTTTTGCAAGGAGGAATGGGAAAAAATGTCAGTCTCTCGATGTGCAAAACTGATAGACATACCCCAAGCGACTTACAGCTGTAATCGCAGCAAAAGGTGGCGCTACAAAGTATTAACTTAAGGGGGCTGAATAATTTTGCACGCCCAATTTTTCAGTTTTTGATTTGTTAAAAAAGTTTGAAATATCCAATAAATGTCGTTCCACTTCATGATTGTGTCCCACTTGTTGTTGATTCTTCACAAAAAAATACAGTTTTATATCTTTATGTTTGAAGCCTGCAATGTGGCAAAAGGTCGCAAAGTTCAAGGGGGCCGAATACTTTCGCAAGGTACTGTAGGGGGTTAAAAAAATTATTGTGCACTAAAATAGGGAACAGGGTGCCATTTAGGATTCAGATAACTGTCTCTAGGCACAGTTCTAGGATCAGCTTACCCTCTCCATATTCTAAGCTGTATCAGTAGGAGGGAAATCATATAAACTGACCTTAGATCTAATTGGTCCTACTCTATGTCACAGAGTCGTGAAGTATTTTGTATATTTGGCATGTTGGTACAGTTCAGTGGTGTCTAACATGAGGCCTGCTACTTGATAATGTGTCATTAAATGGTTTTATCCAATGTAATTGGATTTAACATGAACATACAATTTAACATGAACATGTCCATGTTGGGGAGATGACAATTCACTCAATAGCTGTACATTTACTGACGATGCTACTTGGGCAGTGAGATGATTCATGTTGTGTACCTCACCAAAAGTAGGCCAACTATCTATAATAGGGATGTAGAAGTCACTTTACCTGCACTAAGGGGCCATTTCTGAGAAGTCAGGAAGAATATGTTTAAAAAAACAACCGCTGAAAAGCTGCATTGTTATGTTCTAACCCATTCACATGATGTTCTTGTTGGTGTAGCTACAATGACGAAATAACAGGGGGACTACCATAGACCATACTACCATACTACCATAGACCATACTACCATAGACCATACTACCATACTACTATACTACCATAGACCATAGACCATACTACCATACTACCATACTACCATACTACCATAGACCATACCACAATACTACCATACTACCATACTACCATACTACCATAGACCATAGACCATACTACCATACTACCATGCTACCATAGACCATACTACCATACTACCATACTACCATAGACCATACCACCATACTACCATACTACCATACTACCATAGACCATACCACCATACTACCATACTACTATACTACTATACTACCATACTACCATACTACCATACTACTATACTCCCATAGACCATACTACCATACTACCATACTACCATAGACCATACTACCATACTACCATACTACCATAGACCATACTACCATAGACCACACTACCATACTACCATAGACCATACTACCATACTACCATAGTACCATAGACCATACTACCATACTACCATAGACCATACTACCATACCACCATACTACCATACTACCATACTACCATAGACCATACTACCATAGACCATACTGCCATACTACCATACTACCATAGACCATACTACCATACTACTATAATACCATAGACCATACTACCATACTATCATAGACCATACTACCATAGACCATAGTGCCATACTACCATACTACCATAGACCACACTACCATACTACCATAGACCATACTACCATACTACCATAGACCAAACTACCATACTACCATTCTGCCATACTACCATAGGCCATACTACCATACTACCATAGACCAAACTACCATACTACCATAGACCAAACTACCATACTACCATACTACCATAGACCATACTACCATGCTACCATAGACCACACTACCATACTACCATAGACCATACTACCATACTACCATACTACCATAGACCATACTACCATACTACCATAGACCATACTACCATATTACCATAGACCATACTACCATAGACCATACCACCATACTACCATAGACCATACTACCATACTACCATAGACCATACTACCATACTACCATAGACCATAGACCACACTACCATACTACCATAGACCATATTACCATACTACCATACCACCATAGACCATACTGCCATACTACCATAGGCCATACTACCATACTACCATAGACCAAACTACCATACTACCATACTGCCATAGACCATACTACCATAGACCATACTACCATGCTGCCATGCTACCATAGACCACACTACCATACTAACATACTACCATAGACCATACTACCATACTACCATACTACCATACTACCACATACCATACTACCATACTACCATAGACCATACTGCCATACTACCATACTACCATAGACCATACTACCATAGGCCATACTACCATAGACCATACTACCATACTACCATATACCATACTACCATACTACCATAGACCATACTACCATACTACCATAGACCACACTACCATACTACCATAGACCATACTACCATACTACCATACCACCATAGACCATACTGCCATACTACCATAGGCCATACTACCATACTACCATACTGCCATAGACCATACTACCATAGACCATACTACCATGCTGCCATGCTACCATAGACCACACTACCATACTACCATACTACCATAGACCATACTACCATACTACCATAGACCATACTACCATAGACCATACTACCATAGACCATACTACCATAATACCATACTACCATACTACCACATACCATACTACCATACTACCATAGACCATACTGCTATACTACCATACTACCATAGACCATACCACCATACTACCATAGACCATACTACCATAGGCCATACTACCATAGACCATACTACCATACTACCATAGACCATACTACCATAGACCATACCACCATACTACCATAGACCATACTACCATAGACCATACTACCATACTACCATAGACCACACTGCCATACTACCATACACCATACTACCATACTACCATACCACCATAGACCATACTGCCATAATACCATAGGCCATACTACCATACTACCATAGACCAAACTACCATACTACCATACTGCCATAGACCATACTATCATAGACCATACTACCATGCTGCCATGCTACCATAGACCACAATACCATACTACCATACTACCATACTACCATAGACCATACTACCACAGACCATACTACCATACTACCATACTACCACATACCATACTACCATACTACCATACTACCACATACCATACTACCATACTACCATAGACCATACTACCATAGACCATACTACCATACTACCATACTACCACATACCATACTACCATACTACCATAGACCATACTACCATAGACCATACTACCATACTACCATATACCATACTACCATACTACCATAGACCATACTACCATATTACCATAGACCATACTACCATAGACCATACCACCATACTACCATAGACCATACTACCATACTACCATACTACCATAGACCATACTACCATACTGCCATAGACCGCACTGCCATACTACCATAGACCATACTACCATACTACCATACCACCATAGACCATACTGCCATACTACCATAGGCCATACTACCATACTACCATAGACCAAACTACCATACTACCATACTGCCATAGACCATACTACCATAGACCATACTACCATGCTGCCATGCTACCATAGACCACACTACCATACTACCATAGACCATACTACCATACTACCATAGACCATACTACCATAGACCATACTACCATAGACCATACTACCATACTACCATACTACCATACTACCACATACCATACTACCATACTACCGCGTACCATACTACCATACTACCATAGACCATACTACCATAGACCATACTACCATACTACCATATACCATACTACCATACTACCATACTACCATAGACCATACTACCATCGACCATACTACCATACCACCATACTACCATACTACCATACTACCACATACCATACTACCATAGACCATACTACCATAGACCATACTACCACAGACCATACTACCATACTACCATAGACCATACTACCATAGACCATACTACCATACTACCATATACCATACTACCATACTACCATGCTACCATAGGCCATACTACCATACTACCACATACCATACTACCATACTACCACAGACCATACTACCATACTACCATATACCATAGACCATACTACCATACTACCATAGACCATACTACCATACTACCGCACTACCATACTACTATACTACCATAGGCCATACTACCATACTACCACATACCATACTACCATACTACCACAGGCCATACTACCATACTACCATAGACCATAGACCATACTACCATACTACCATATACCATACTACCATACTACCACAGACCATACTACCATACTACCATACTACCATAGAACACATGATTTTCAAACATGTATCTCCTTGTCCATAAGACAACTGTATTATCCATCAAATATTATCAAATGAGATCCATCTATCGCTCTGCTCTCTCAACCAATCTCTCTCCAAACAGATGTTACCTCTAAGCACTGATCTAGGATCAAATGTCCCCACCCCAACACCAGTGTGTTGAGACATATGTGGATGTACTGTCATGTTTTTAAAATGGTATAAACTGCCTTAATTGTGTTGGACCACAGGAAGAGTAGCTGCTGCCTTGGCAGGAAGTAATTGGGATCCATAATAAATACAATTGCAAATACCAAGCATAACCTTTAGCTCGGATCTAGGATTTAGGGCCGTATTCATAACGCGTCTCAAAGTAGTGCTGATCTAGGATTTTTCCTGTTTTCCAGTTTTTCCTGTTAGATCATAATAAATAAGATTAGATGGACCGGGGGACCTGATCCTAGATCAGCACGCTTTATGAATATGGGAGTGAAACAGAAGCGGTAGAACCAAGGATGAATAAAACTGATGAGAAGGAATAAGGACTTCATGTATAGTGGAGGAAATGACAGTGTTCCATGAAAACACGTTCCTGATAACAACAGGTCCAAAATGATGTCCTATATTCATATTGTATTTTTTATTTGTTTTTAATCCCAGGCCCCCGTCCCCGCAGGAGGCATTTTGCCTTTTGGTAGGCCGTCATTGTAAATTACAGTTTGTTCTTAACTGACTTGCCTAGTTAAATAAATGTAAATAAATAAATAAACTTACAAAAGTTTAAAAACTTCTCAGACAGACCTGTGCATCATGACAACACTTCAATCACCAACTACCATACATATCTCCGTACTCATGCAGTAGTTACATCTCTCTCTCTCTCTCTCTCTCTCTCTCTCTCTCTCTCTCTCTCTCTCTCTCTCTCTCTCTCTCTCTCTCTCTCTCTCTTTGATGATGGGGGGATTTCTATTCTTCCCTGGCTGTGAGCTCAGCGGGTTTCTCTCTGTCACTCTAATCCCCCCTCTCTGGGCGCCAGCATATAAAAGGTCCGGGAGGGCCCTCTCCTCTCACACACTGACCGCCTGAGCCCACTCCTGTACCCACACACTGAGCAGAGGTAAGAGACGGGCACACAGAGATACAGAGAGATGGGGGATGAGGGAAAATGGGGGATGAGAGAGGGATAGATTAGGTATCTCAAACGTCAAATGCAAATACAGGTCACTCTTAAATGGCATCATAGTAATAGATAGACAGAACACATAAATAACTTATTTTCCTTCATTGACGTGTTTCTAGTTCCACAGGGATTGTTTAATACATCTGTAGGTTCTTGTTATCTATAATATCTGGTTGACTCTTTTACATTGGAGATTCATTTACTTTTTAAGTGGCCATGCTTTACATGGGCAAAACAACAACAACAACAACAAACTGTTCATTTCTGTTTTTACTGACGTTTGGATCGTAAGGGAACTCGAGGAAACATTTCAAGTGGCCAGTAGGGGTCATGTGGTCAAACCTCATCCAAGATGGCTACTCATGTTTTTCTGTTCCGTTGATCAGTTACAGGCTTTGCTAAGGAGCTAAGGAGTAAAGCAGGGGTACCGTCTACTGTCTAGAACACAGTACGTTTGGGTAAAAGTTGTAGACTTCAATGGGATAAAGTGGTAAATGAGCTGTGTCTGTTTAAACAGCATTAGACTTAGCAGCAGTGTGTTGAACCCTCGTACATTTATTTACCTCCTTTAATTTCCTTCCCTCCGTCATCCCTCTGTTTTTGTTCCAGTCATCATGTCTGGAGATAAGTCGAAATCTGCTTCCCAGACCGACGGCAAGGCCGCCCAGGGGAAGAGATCTGAGATGGGCATGAACGCCTACAAGGTAACACACCTGCATGCATATACACACGCACACACACACACACACACACACACACACACACACACACACACACACACACACACACACACACACACACACACACACACACACACACACACACACATGCACGCATTCACACACATACACACACAAACACATTCATGCATACACACACACACACACACATACACACACACATGCACGCACATACACACACACATGCACGCATTCACACACATACACACACAAACACATTCATGCACGCATTCACACACATACACACACAAACACATTCATGCATACACACACACACACGCACACACACACACACACACACACACATACACACACAAACACATTCATGCATACACACACGCACACACACACACACACATACACACACACATGCACGCACATACACACACACATGCACGCATTCACACACATACACACACAAACACATTCATGCACGCATTCACACACATACACACACAAACACATTCATGCATACACACACACACACACGCACACACACACACACACACACACACATACACACACAAACACATTCATGCATACACACACGCACACACACACAC
The DNA here is from genome assembly GCF_013265735.2 of Oncorhynchus mykiss. Taxonomy (NCBI): domain Eukaryota; kingdom Metazoa; phylum Chordata; class Actinopteri; order Salmoniformes; family Salmonidae; genus Oncorhynchus; species Oncorhynchus mykiss. The sequence continues at coordinate 8,483,871 of NC_048583.1, read as the reverse complement.
ACACACACACACACACACACACACACACACACACATAATGTACGCATACAAAACCAGATGGCCACACATATATGTTATATAATTGTTGGTACTTTGACACTCGTACATAACTACTCACACACTGTTTCCACACAATGCCTGTAGTTGCCTGTGGTGGTAAGTCACAGTTGCCATAGCTATGTGTGTGTGGAGGCGTTCTAAGAGAATCACACAAGGACAGTGTCTGTGTCCAAAATGGCCCCCTATTTCCTATGTAGAGCACTACTTTTGACCAGAGCCCAAGTGCACTATATAGGGAATAGGGGACCATTTGCGATTCAAAAAGTGTTTGTTTTGTTACATTACACAGTTCAGCCTCAAAGAAAAAGATGTGAGAATTAAACTGTAATTTCTCTCTTTTTCCCAATCTCTTTTATCTTTCTCCTCTCTCTCTCTCTCTCTCTCTCTCTCGCACTCTCTCTTGCTCTTCCCCTCCCTCCCTCCCTCCCTCCCTCCCTCCCTCCCTCCCTCCCTCCCTCCCTCCCTCCCTCCCTCCCTCCCTCCCTCCCTCCCTCTACCTCTTTCTCTCTCTACCCCTCCCTCCCTCCCTCCCTCTCTCTCTCCCTCCCTCTCTCTCTCCCTCCCTCCCTCCCTCCCTCCCTCCCTCCCTCCCTCCCTCCCTCCCTCCCTCCCTCCCTCCCTCCATCTCAGATGTGCGTCTTCGACCAGGAGAACTTCCAGGGTCGCTGTATGGAGATCACCAATGAGTGCATGAACGTGTGTGACATGGGCATGGACAGGGTCCGCTCCCTGCGTGTCGACTGCGGGCCGTGAGTACCAGCCTGTCCCTCGACACACACACACACACCTCATTTGTGTCACACACACACACACCTCAGCTTCACCAACACACACCTAATTCCCACATGCACTTGTAGTGAAATATTTTCCTTACACTAACGTTACTATGACACACCCATACCTGTTTGTCAATCTAACACAAACTAACATTTATTCCTATCAAATGTTGCTGCAACCATGGTTCTCAATGTGTTTCTGCCTCTCTCTCTCCCCCAATCTCCACCCCCACCCTTACACCTCCCCCTCTATCCTCCCCCTCCCTTACCCCTCTTCCCCTCTCCCTCTCTCACTCCCTCTCTCTCCCCCCCTCTCTCCCCCTTTCTCCCTCTATCAGTTTTGTGGGTTATGAGCAGATGAACTTCTGTGGTGAGATGTTCATCCTGGAGAAGGGAGAGTACCCTCGCTGGGACTCCTGGAGCAACTGTCAGAAGAACGACTACCTGCTGTCCTTCAGGCCCGTCCGCATGGTATGTCACACACTCCTCCATTTGTCCCTCCCCATCACTCTGTCCTTCCATCTCTCCAGCACTACATCTCTGTCATTGGCCAGAATACATTTACATGCACGTATCTGATAGTCATGTATTTCTGCTGTTAGTAATCATCTCTCTTAACATCCATCCATATTCATCTATTCATTAGTTATCCATCCATCCATCCATCTACTCATTCATTCATCCATCCATCCATATTCGTTCATCCATTCATCTATTCATTCATCCATCCATCCATCCATCTACTCATTCATCCATTCATCCATCCATCCATATTCATTCATCTATTCATTCATTCATTTATCCATCCATCCATCCATCTACTCATCCATCCATCCATCCATCTACTCATTCATTCATTCATCCATCCATCCATCCATTCATCCATACATCCATCCATCCATCCATCCATCTACTCATTCATTCATCCATCCATCCATCCATCCATCCATCCATCCATCCATCCATCCATCCATCCATCCATCCATTAATTTATCCAAATTGATCAGTTCGGCCTGTTATCTGTTAGTTATGTTATGTTAGTTTTTAACTCCACCTCTCTCTCTCCCCCACCTCCCTCCCCTCTTTCCCCCTCTCTCCTCTCTCTCAGGACCCTGAGAAGCACAAGATCTGCCTGTTTGAGGTTGGAGAGTTCAAGGGTCGTAAGATGGAGATCATGGATGATGATGTTCCCTCTCTGTTCTCCTACGGATTCACCGATAGGGTCGGCAGCATCATGGTCAGCTGCGGAAGGTGAGTGGTCCTCGCTGCGGCAACAGGATACACCCACATCGCAGACAAACATGCCATTGGTCTATAGGATGAGATAGAGCAGGAAGTGGATGAGACAGTAATGTCATTATGACATAAACAACCAGGCATCACCAAACCTAGATACCTTAGATTGTTTGTAATTTATTGTACAAATGATTCATTCATTTCAAATGGCTGAGTCGTTCCACCGTTTCTATGTAAATAATAGAATTCAGAAACTGTTCCTAAAATAGTTTGGAATGACGAAAGTTTCCACAATAGTTTTAATTGTCATAGGGATTCCATTTAGAAGATCATTTAATATATAGGCTCTCTGTTTCCCTCTGGCTTCCTGTGTCTACATACTTCAAATAGAATCTAGTCTGCCTCTCAAATGGCACCCTATTCCCTTCATATGCACTATGGGTCCTGGTCAAAAGTAGTGTACTAAATAGGGAATAGGGCACCATTTGGGACGTATCCCTGAAGATCTGTGATTCACTTTCCGAAAGGCAGCAGGACTGATGTCAGGATGTCTTTCCTGTTTTAAACAGCCTCTTCAGAATCAGAACAAAGGGTTTTATATAGCACCGTGTGTTTGTGTGTGTTCGTTCATGTACATGTGTGTGTGTGTGTATCTGTGTGCATGTACATGTGTGTGTGTGTGTATCTGATGTGTTTGGCCCACAGTGAGTAGACAGGTTCCCCTCTAGTTGAAACATCAAACGGACAGACAGGTACCTGTGGCACAACAGGCAAAACGTGACAAACAGATCAATACCTCTATTTAACAAGACATCTCTCTCCCTCACAGCTCCCAGCTCCCCTGCCTGTTCCTCTGATGCTGTCGGCTTCTCATCTTTTCTCTCTGTCTCCATCAGTTCTCTCCCTGGGTTCTCACTTTCTTTTCTACTTTACTCTTCTTTGCTAATTTCTCTGCCTCTGTGTCCCTCCTGCCCTCTCTCTCTATCTCACACTATTGATTCTCTCTCTCCGTCTTTATTTCTCTGCCTCTGTTCATCTCTTCTTCATCCTCTCTCTTTCTCCCATCTATGTCCCTCTCTTCCCCCATTCCAGCCCTCATTCACTCAGCCCTTTCCAACTTCTCCTCTCTCTCCCATCTCTCTCCCATCTATCTCTCTCCCTCCATCCCTCCATCCCTCCACTCATCCCCCTTCTCCTCTGCTGTTTTCTTCCAGCTGGGTGGGTTACCAGTTCCCTGGATACCGTGGTTCCCAGTACCTCCTGGAGAAGGGTGAGTACCGGCACTTCAACGAGTTTGGTGCCCGGCACCCCCAGTTCCAGTCTGTGAGGCGTATCCGCGACATGCAGTGGCACCAGCACGGCTGCTACACCTTGTCCAGCAAGTGAGGGTCCCAGAGGGCGAGAAAGAGAGTGAGCGGAGGAGAGGCGGAGGAAGGGCACAGTAGAGGAGAAGGAGGAGGAGGGGGGAAGGCTAAAAGGGACAGGAAGAAAGCACCCTATCTATAGGAAGATAGAAAGCTCCCTCCATCCCTCCATCCGACCCCTCACCCCCCCCCCCCGGTGATCCTCTCCGTGGTTAAATCTTTTTTTTTAGAGCGAGGGAGAGAGCGAGGGATGGAGGGAGGTACTTGTTTTTTTCCCCCTCTTGAGACGACGCCCTCTACCTGTTTGAGAGATGTAAGACTTGTGGCGTACAGCCGCCCTGATTGGACAGATACGTCAACACCACAAAACAACAATGGATTCTAAGACTATTGACGTAAATAAACAACGACAACAACTCACAGATCAACAAAGACCAGAGGTGGTGGGTTGATAGGTAGATAGCTAGATATTCTCTCCATTTTTCTCTCTCTCTCTCTCCCCGTCTCTGTTATTTTCAGACCCCTCCCTTCCCCTCTCTCTCTCTCTTTTTCTCCCTCGCATAATTTACTTTTCATCCAACCATCCTGTTTCTCTTCAAACGTAAATTCAGCCCAAAACGAGACGACTAATGTGTCTCCTTTGACTCTGATCTATGGGGGTACGGATGTGTGTGTGGGTCTGTTGTCGTGGCTAGAAGAGGGAACGGTATCTAGGGTTCTAGACTTCTAGGATTCAAGGAAATGTGCGGCGTACCTCTGCCACAGTCACTGTAAAAGCTTGTCCTCAGACCCTGCACCCTCTTCTATCCTAACCCAAATAAAGAGACTAAACTTGACCTGATTTCTCCTCGGATTCTTCATTTAATCAAATGTTTATCTTGTGGTGGTGATTGTGTGACAGAGAGGAGATCCAGCAACTCTTAGAGGACAGTGGAAGTTCATAAGAAAGCTTCTTAATGGTTAAAAGCAAAACCAACGTGTTTTGTGTCTTGGACTTCATCAGGTTTTAGACAGAACAAATAATGAGCCTTTTATACATAGCAGCAATAGCAGTGGAGGGGTTCTTCATCTAGCTACAGTCTAGTTAGAATACAGTGGAGGGGTTCTTCATATAGCTACAGTCTAGTTAGAATACAGTGGAGGGGTTCTTCATCTAGCTACAGTCTAGTTAGACTACAGTGGAGGGGTTCTTCATATAGCTACAGTCTAGTTAGAATACAGTGGAGGGGTTCTTCATATAGCTACAGTCTAGTTAGAATACAGTGGAGGGGTTCTTCATCTAGCTACAGTCTAGGTAGAATACAGTGGAGGGGTTCTTCATATAGCTACAGTCTAGTTAGAATACAGTGGAGGGGTTCTTCATCTAGCTACAGTCTAGTTAGAATACAGTGGAGGGGTTCTTCATATAGCTACAGTCTAGTTAGAATACAGTGGAGGGGTTCTTCATCTAGCTACAGTCTAGTTAGAATACAGTGGAGGGGTTCTTCATACAGCTACAGTCTAGTTAGACTACAGTGGAGGGGTTCGTCATATAACTACAGTCTAGTTAGAATACAGTGGAGGGGTTCTTCATATAACTACAGTCTAGGTAGAATACAGTAGAGGGGTTATTCATATAGCTACAGTCTAGTTAGAGTACAGTGGAGGGGTTCTTCATATAGCTACAGTCTAGTTAGAATACAGTGGAGGGGTTCTTCATATAGCTACAGTCTAGTTAGAATACAGTGGAGGGGTTCTTCATCTAGCTACAGTCTAGTTAGAATACAGTGGAGGGGTTCTTCATCTAGCTACAGTCTAGTTAGAATACAGTGGACGGGTTCTTCATCTAGCTACAGTCTAGTTAGAATACAGTGGAGGGGTTCTTCATCTAGCTACAGTCTAGTTAGAATACAGTGGAGGGGTTCTTCATATAGCTACAGTCTAGTTAGAATACAGTGGAGGGGTTCTTCATCTAGCTACAGTCTAGTTAGAATACAGTGGAGGGGTTCTTCATCTAGCTACAGTCTAGTTAGAATACAGTGGAGGGGTTCTTCATATAGCTACAGTCTAGTTAGAATACAGTGGAGGGGTTCTTCATCTAGCTACAGTCTAGTTAGAATACAGTGGAGGGGTTCTTCATCTAGCTACAGTCTAGTTAGAATACAGTGGAGGGGTTCTTCATCTAGCTACAGTCTAGTTAGAATACAGTGGAGGGGTTCTTCATATAGCTACAGTCTAGTTAGAATACAGTGGAGGGGTTCTTCATATAGCTACAGTCTAGTTAGAATACAGTGGAGGGGTTCTTCATATAGCTACAGTCTAGTTAGAATACAGTGGAGGGGTTCTTCATCTAGCTACAGTCTAGTTAGAATACAGTGGAGGGGTTCTTCATATAGCTACAGTCTAGTTAGAATACAGTGGAGGGGTTCTTCATATAGCTACAGTCTAGTTAGAATACAGTGGAGGGGTTCTTCATATAGCTACAGTCTAGTTAGAATACAGTGGAGGGGTTCTTCATCTAGCTACAGTCTAGTTAGAATACAGTGGAGGGGTTCTTCATCTAGCTACAATCTAGTTAGAATACAGTGGAGGGGTTCTTCATATAGCTACAGTCTAGTTAGAATACAGTGGAGGGGTTCTTCATATAGCTACAGTCTAGTTAGAATACAGTGGAGGGGTTCTTCATCTAGCTACAGTCTAGTTAGAATACAGTGGAGGGGTTCTTCATATAGCTACAGTCTAGTTAGAGTACAGTGGAGGGGTTCTTCATCTAGCTACAGTCTAGTTAGAATACAGTGGAGGGGTTCTTCATCTAGCTACAGTCTAGTTAGAATACAGTGGAGGGGTTCTTCATCTAGCTACAGTCTAGTTAGACTACAGTGGAGGGGTTCTTCATATAGCTACAGTCTAGTTAGAATACAGTGGAGGGGTTCTTCATCTAGCTACAGTCTAGTTAGAATACAGTGGAGGGGTTCTTCATCTAGCTACAGTCTAGTTAGAATACAGTGGAGGGGTTCTTCATCTAGCTACAGTCTAGTTAGACTACAGTGGAGGGGTTCTTCATATAGCTACAGTCTAGTTAGAATACAGTGGAGGGGTTCTTCATACAGCTACAGTCTAGTTAGACTACAGTGGAGGGGTTCTTCATATAACTACAGTCTAGTTAGAATACATTGGAGGGGTTCTTCATACAGCTACAGTCTAGTTAGACTACAGTGGAGGGGTTCTTCATATAGCTACAGTCTAGTTAGAATACATTGGAGGGGTTCTTCATCTAGCTACAGTCTAGTTAGAATACAGTGGAGGGGTTCTTCATCTAGCTACAGTCTAGGTAGAATACAGTGGAGGGGTTCTTCATATAGCTACAGTCTAGTTAGAATACAGTGGAGGGGTTCTTCATCTAGCTACAGTCTAGTTAGAATACAGTGGAGGGGTTCTTCATCTAGCTACAGTCTAGTTAGACTACAGTGGAGGGGTTCTTCATATAGCTACAGTCTAGTTAGAATACAGTGGAGGGGTTCTTCATCTAGCTACAGTCTAGTTAGAATACAGTGGAGGGGTTCTTCATCTAGCTACAGTCTAGTTAGAATACAGTGGACGGGTTCTTCATCTAGCTACAGTCTAGTTAGAATACAGTGGAGGGGTTCTTTATCTAGCTACAGTCTAGTTAGAATACAGTGGAGGGGTTCTTCATATAGCTACAGTCTAGTTAGAATACAGTGGAGGGGTTCTTCATATAGCTACAGTCTAGTTAGAATACAGTGGACGGGTTCTTCATCTAGCTACAGTCTAGTTAGAATACAGTGGAGGGGTTCTTCATCTAGCTACAGTCTAGTTAGACTACAGTGGAGGGGTTCTTCATATAGCTACAGTCTAGTTAGAATACAGTGGAGGGGTTCTTCATCTAGCTACAGTCTAGTTAGAATACAGTGGAGGGGTTCTTCATCTAGCTACAGTCTAGTTAGAATACAGTGGAGGGGTTCTTCATCTAGCTACAGTCTAGTTAGACTACAGTGGAGGGGTTCTTCATATAGCTACAGTCTAGTTAGAATACAGTGGAGGGGTTCTTCATACAGCTACAGTCTAGTTAGACTACAGTGGAGGGGTTCTTCATATAACTACAGTCTAGTTAGAATACATTGGAGGGGTTCTTCATACAGCTACAGTCTAGTTAGACTACAGTGGAGGGGTTCTTCATATAGCTACAGTCTAGTTAGAATACATTGGAGGGGTTCTTCATCTAGCTACAGTCTAGTTAGAATACAGTGGAGGGGTTCTTCATCTAGCTACAGTCTAGGTAGAATACAGTGGAGGGGTTCTTCATATAGCTACAGTCTAGTTAGAATACAGTGGAGGGGTTCTTCATCTAGCTACAGTCTAGTTAGAATACAGTGGAGGGGTTCTTCATCTAGCTACAGTCTAGTTAGACTACAGTGGAGGGGTTCTTCATATAGCTACAGTCTAGTTAGAATACAGTGGAGGGGTTCTTCATCTAGCTACAGTCTAGTTAGAATACAGTGGAGGGGTTCTTCATCTAGCTACAGTCTAGTTAGAATACAGTGGACGGGTTCTTCATCTAGCTACAGTCTAGTTAGAATACAGTGGAGGGGTTCTTTATCTAGCTACAGTCTAGTTAGAATACAGTGGAGGGGTTCTTCATATAGCTACAGTCTAGTTAGAATACAGTGGAGGGGTTCTTCATATAGCTACAGTCTAGTTAGAATACATTGGAGGGGTTCTTCATGAAAACGTTAACAGCTCACATGCTGTACCACCTGTGTTGGACTGACACAATAACACAGACAAACATGTTCTAGGCGGGTTATGAACCCCGGTCTGCCGCTGTAGAAACCAACGTGTAAACCACCAGACCAAGAGGAAATCCTTTGTTGACCAAGGGCCACATGAAATCCCCATGCAGGGCTTGCTACCTCCTCACATTAACTTGAACAATCATGACCGACTCATGTCCACTGCACATACGCAGGTCAGAAACGATCAAATCAAACTTTATTTGTAAAGTTATTTCTTTACAAAATGCAGTTCAAAGTGTTTAGCAAATAAAATAATAACAGGTGAGAAAGAAAAACACCAAAATAATGTACAGAAATAGTTAAAAAAAGTAAAACAAGAGTAGAACAGATATTCGTGTTTCTATGTGTACATTGTACAAACAAGCAGGGCTGTTCTGAGAGTGTCGATGACGTAGTCTGTCCTCTATTTACACTCCAAAGTTTAATATTCATCTTATTTCAACACAAGGTAGCTAACGTGGCTTCTCACTCACGGCCATCAACATTGTACATAAACTACTGACAGATTCTTCATAACACCCACACCTTTGGTCTAATAATAATATAGAACCGATGGCATCAGTCTAAAGCTACCCCCCCCCCCCCCCCCCCCAACTGCCTTATATAAATGCAATGTTACAGGTTCACCACCCAACTAACAAGATAATTAAAAAGTTGACAATATTTAAAAATTAGTTGGGCTTAAACCCTCAATGGCTGGGTGAAATCAGGTGTAGGATTTACACTCAAACACCTCAAGTAAACATGAACACAGTGTTTTCTAGGAAAGGAGGTAAGGAGGTAAGGAGGTAGATTAATGTAGACCAGAGATTCAGCCTGCGGGCAGATCGTTTTCTCAATCTAGGAAAGGAGGAAAGGAGGTAAGGAGGTAGTTTAATGTGGACCAGGGATTCAGCCTGCGGGCAGATCGTTTTCTCAATCTAGGGAAGGAGGTAAGGAGGTAGATTAATGTAGACCAGAGATTCAGCCTGCGGGCAGATCGTTTTCTCAATCTAGGAAAGGAGGAAAGGAGGTAAGGAGGTAAGGAGGTAGTTTAATGTCGACCAGGGATTCAGCCTGCGGGCAGGTCGTTTTCTCAATCTAGGGAAGGAGGTAAGGAGGTAGATTAATGTAGACCAGAGATTCAGCCTGCGGGCAGATCGTTTTCTCAATCTAGGAAAGGAGGAAAGGAGGTAAGGAGGTAAGGACGTAGTTTAATGTAGACCAGGGATTCAGCCTGCGGGCAGATCGTTTTCTCAATCTAGGAAAGGAGGTAAGGAGGTAAGGAGGTAGTTTAATGTCGACCAGGGATTCAGCCTGCGGGCAGATCGTTTTCTCAATCTAGGAAAGGAGGAAAGGAGGTAAGGAGGTAGTTTAATGTAGACCAGGGATTCAGCCTGCGGGCAGATCGTTTTCTAAATCTAGGAAAGGAGGTAAGGAGGTAAGGAGGTAGTGTAATGTCGACCAGACATTCAGCCTGCGGGCAGATCATTTTCTCAATCTAGGAAAGGAGGTAAGGAGGTAAGGAGGTAGTTTAATGTAGACCAGGGATTCAGCCTGCGGGCAGATCGTTTTCTCAATCTAGGAAAGGAGGTAAGGAGTTAGTTTAATGTAGACCAGGGATTCAGCCTGCGGGCAGATCGTTTTCTCAATCTAGGAAAGGAGGTAAGGAGGTAGTTTAATGTCGACCAGGGATTCAGCCTGCGGGCAGATCGTTTTCTCAATCTAGGTAAGGAGGTAGTTTAATGTAGACCAGGGATTCAGCCTGCGGGCAGATCGTTTTCTCAATCTAGGAAAGGAGGTAAGGAGGTAAGGAGGTAGTTTAATGTAGACCAGGGATTCAGCCTGCGGGCAGATCGTTTTCTCAATCTAGGGAAGGAGGTAAGGAGGTAGTTTAATGTAGACCAGGGATTCAGCCTGCGGGCAGATCGTTTTCTCAATCTAGGAAAGGAGGTAAGGAGGTAAGGAGGTAGTTTAATGTAGACCAGGGATTCAGCCTACGGGTAGATCGTTTTCTCAATCTAGGAAAGGAGGTAAGGAGGAAAGGAGGTAAGGAGGTAAGGAGGTAAGGAGGTAGTTTAATGTAGACCAGGGATTCAGCCTGCGGGCAGATCGTTTTCTCAATCTAGGAAAGGAGGTAAGGAGGTAAGGAGGTAGTTTAATGTAGACCAGGGATTCAGCCTACGGGTAGATCGTTTTCTCAATCTAGGAAAGGAGGTAAGGAGGAAAGGAGGTAAGGAGGTAAGGAGGTAAGGAGGTAGTTTAATGTAGACCAGGGATTCAGCCTGCGGGCAGATCGTTTTCTCAATCTAGGAAAGGAGGTAAGGAGGTAAGGAGGTAGTTTAATGTAGACCAGGGATTCAGCCTGCGGGTAGATCGTTTTCTCAATCTAGGAAAGGAGGTAAGGAGGAAAGGAGGTAAGGAGGTAAGGAGGTAGTTTAATGTAGACCAGAGATTCAGCCTGCGGGCAGATCGTTTTCTCAATCTAGGAAAGGAGGTAAGGAGGTAAGGAGGTAAGGAGGTAGATTAATGTAGACCAGGGATTCAGCCTGCGGGCAGATCGTTTTCTTCAGCGGATAGTCGGGGGACCGGAACATCAATACAAATCATTTTTAGACAGAAAATTAACCACCAGAAAATATAAAAACAGATATAATGTTTGACTAAAACTGAATAATTTCAAACCTTGATTATATTTGTATATGAGTGTACAGGTGGATTCAAAGGACCAGGCAGGGTATTTCCATAGAGATAGACAGAGGACTCATCTTTGTGTCTGTGCCATCATAGTGTCTGTGACAGCATGGGCAGTGCCATTGAGGCTATTTCGTTTTTAAAGTAGTACATGTTCTTCTTGTTTAGGCTGATTGCTCCAAATTCATCCAGTTGACTACTTTAATATTGTGAAAGACCTCTATGATAATATCCATGATGAGTGCTCTATCTATCTCTATGGGTCTTTCCAAGTCTAATAGCAGAATCGCATTAGTGGAAACAAGGCGTTCGCAGGGTTATATGTCCGAGTTGTGTCGAGGACAATTTGAGCATTTTATCTAACCCTAACCAATTTCCTAACCCCTAATTCTCCTAACCTGCTACAAAAAGTAAGGTGCACGGAGAACAGCCTGAGTTTCATCTATGACTTGCTTGGGCTGGACAGAGCTACCAGTAAGTGAACATGTTGTTGGATTCCTAGGGGAGACAGGGCTGATAAAGTTCATTTGTTTTATGTACAAATGTCTTTATTTCATTCTACCTACAACTCTAAACATTGCAATGACTCACTGAAGAAGCTCCAGGAATCTCCACTACTCCCTCCCTCCCTCCCTCCCTCCCTCCCTCCCTCCCTCCCTCCCTCCCTCCTCCTCCTTCCCCACTTCCCTCCTTCCTTCTTTCCAACCTGAAAGGATAATACATTTCCCAGCTAACCATTGGTTCTGGAGACGAAGCCATGCTGGTAAAACTGAACGTTTTTTAAACGTTCTGAGAGCGGAAGTGAAAATGTAGCCTGTTCTGGGGAGTGTTCATTCTTAGGTTCCAGGGAGGTTCCGAGAACATTTTGCTATGGTTCCCTGAACCTTTTCCTGGGTGGTTTTATTAACGTTCTGAGAATGTAAATTGTAGGTTGTTTGAAGATAATTCAATATGGTTTCTGAGAACATGTTTCAATAAGACTTTTAATAACACTGCTAGCTTAGGTTAACTGTTCTGAACTCCCAGCACAGACAGACAGGTAAGACTTTTAACAACACTGCTAGCTTAGGTTAACTGTTCTGAACTCCCAGCACAGACAGACAGGTAAGACTTTCAACAACACTGCTAGCTTAGGTTAACTGTTCTGAACTCCCAGCACAGACAGACAGGTAAGACTTTTAATAACACTGCTAGCTTAGGTTAACTGTTCTGAACTCCCAGCACAGACAGACAGGTAAGACTTTCAACAACACTGCTAGCTTAGGTTAACTGTTCTGAACTCCCAGCACAGACAGACAGGTTGGTTGTTTAGCAACAAAACAAATGCATGGGCAACTATGGGGCAAAACAGTTTGGGTTGGCTTAGAATGTTGACAACATGTAAACGATATTTAGTCTCCAATGTTTATTGTAAACGTAAATACATTTGCACAGTGAGCACTTATTGTCTCTCATACACAATTACCTGTTGGCTAGTTAGCTAGCAAATCTGCAATAATTAGCATTGACATGGTATCAAGAACAAGATGAAAAGGACCTCTTGGATTCCCCACATGGCAGTTTCTTCTCATTGTTGCTAGCCATCTGGCCATCCAGAATCACAACAACTGACTAACTTCTGCCCCATTGAAGCGTGTTCATGTTGTTTTCCTGACATTGTCAGCTAACCCATCTATAGGGCACATGGAAATGAATCTGCTTAGGCACTAATCCTGCAAACACATTTATTATCTATTGTGGCATGGCGTCAGTGAGATTCAAACCTAGGATCCTCTGTTCTCTGTTTGTTTAACTCGTACAAAGCTGTTCATTTTACTCTATTCAAACAGAGCCCATTTCAAAGGAGACAAGCGTTCATTAGGATGGGTGTGGCCAACACACCTGACCACGCTTAACAAGATAGAGGATAGAGTTTTGTTGATGCTTAGAATGGTACATATATGGCAAGGTTCAACATTCTTTCAACCTTGCACATTTTTTCTAATGTGTTTTTTATGGAACGTTTTCTTAATTTTCTGAGAACATGACTTTAAATAGAACCATGAGGAAACCAGCGAGAAAACGTTATGCCGAAGTACTGAAATTCCCACAGAAGAATGTTTTTTTTTAACGTTCTCTGAATGTTCTGAGAACATGACTTTAAATAGAACCATGAAGAAACCTGTAGAAAACGTTATACTGAAGTACTGAGATTCCCACCTAAGAAACATGGTTCTCAGAACGTTATGTGCTTGCTGTGTACCCTGAGCCATTCCCAGAATGTTGTGGAAGGGTAGTACGCAAAATAACCATAGGACAGCCACACTCTTGCAGGGCAGCCCTGAAGAGTCTCTTCTCATCAACTGTATGTCCTGTATGTCCTCTGTGTTGTCTTAGCAATTCAGCATGCTTTGTGTTGTTTTGCCAACCCAATTGTCTCATCTCCGAGAAGCTGAGGTTCTGTTGTGATTCAGTCATGTAGGTCTGGTTTCTGATTGGTGGCTGACTTTACAGTAATACTATTGGTCGACAACTCATTTAGAATCCAAACAACTCAGAAGCTTATAAAAGGGTCTTAGATTCATAGTTCTTTCTCTTATGTTCCTGTCCTTCTGTGGTGAGATACCTACTCTCTTTCTCTCCCTCTCCCATGAGCTATGGCTTCTCTCTCTCTCTCTCTGACCATGCTTAGAATAATGCCTTGTCATGTTTGTAACTTAAGCTTTATGCTTAAGAATCCATTCATTTCACAAAGTAATTAAATACAATTCCATTCTCAGACATTTCTTGATTGCCATTTACCTTAACTCAACTATAGTGTTATATTACCGTAACTCAACTATAGTGTTCTATTACTGTAACTCAACTATAGTGTTATATTACTGTAACTCAACTATAGTGTTATATTACTGTAACTCAACTATAATGTATATTACCGTAACTCAACTATAGTGTTCTATTACTGTAACTCAACTATAGTGTTCTATTACTGTAACTCAACTATAGTGTTATATTACTGTAACTCAACTATAGTGTTATATTACTGTAACTCAACTATAGTGTTCTATTACTGTAACTCAACTATAGTGTTCTATTACTGTAACTCAACTATAGTGTTATATTACTGTAACTCAACTATAGTGTTATATTACCGTAACTCAACTATAGTGTTCTATTACTGTAACTCAACTATAGTGTTATATTACTGTAACTCAACTATAGTGTTATATTACTGTAACTCAACTATAGTGTTATATTACCGTAACTCAACTATAGTGTTCTATTACTGTAACTCAACTATAGTGTTATATTACCGTAACTCAACTATAGTGTTCTATTACTGTAACTCAACTATAGTGTTATATTACTGTAACTCAACTATAGTGTTATATTACCGTAACTCAACTATAGTGTTATATTACCGTAACTCAACTATAGTGTTATATTACTGTAACTCAACTATAGTGTTATATTACTGTAACTCAACTATAGTGTTATATTACTGTAACTCAACTATAGTGTTATATTACCGTAACTCAACTATAGTGTTATATTACTGTAACTATAGTGTTCCTGCATTCTGCTATTGATCTTATGGAGTCAGATAATTCATTTAATGGGCTAATTGCAGAGTCTCACTATGAGCCGCATGTGAGGTGTATATATAACATACTGTATGTCGTATTACCACCACACTCTCACCAAGCTCTAAGAAACATATGGTGGTCATTATGTTATGTGCTAGCAGGGTTAACTTCTCCACCTGCTTCACCTACCGACTTCCCATTACATCAATCTATAAATACTTGGTGGCGCTGGTGGCAGAAACACCTACAGGGTTTCAGCATCCTCCTCTCCCCTCATCTGTGAGAAGGCCAAATATGGGTACTGAGAAGTGTTGACGTCAGTCTCTTGTCTCCCGTCCGAACCCCAGAGATACGCGCACGAGCGCACGCACGCACGCACGCACGCACGCGCACACACACACACACACACACACACACACACACACAGCCCTCGCTCCAGACACACTTATGATGATCAGTTGTTAGTGACGTCACACAGGGAGTCTCTTAAGAGCCGGGGATTGTGGGATATCTTGTATCTGGTCTTATCTAGGACCCCTGGGGGTGAGGATAAGTGTGTGTTTCAGAAAGCTGTGTTTAAAGGCCCAGTGTATGTGTTTAAAGGCCCAGTGTATGTGTTTAATGGCCCAGTCTATGTGTTTAACGGCCCAGTCTATGTGTTTAATGGCCCAGTCTATGTGTTTAATTAATGGCCCAGTGAATGTGTTTAATGGCCCAGTCTATGTGTTTAAAGGACCAGTGAATGTGTTTAATGGCCCAGTCTATGTGTTTAATGGCCCAGTCTATGTGTTTAAAGGCCCAGTGTATGTGTTTAATGGCCCAGTCTATGTGTTTAAAGGCCCAGTGTATGTGTTTAAAGGCCCAGTGTATGTGTTTAAAGGCCCAGTCTATGTGTTTAATGGCCCAGTCTATGTGTTTAAAGGCCCAGTGTATGTGTTTAATGGCCCAGTCTATGTGTTTAAAGGCCCAGTGTATGTGTTTAATGGCCCAGTCTATGTGTTTAATGGCCCAGTCTATGTGTTTAATGGCCCAGTCTATGTGTTTAATGGCCCAGTCTATGTGTTTAAAGGCCCAGTGTATGTGTTTAATGGCCCAGTCTATGTGTTTAATGGCCCAGTCTATGTGTTTAAAGGACCAGTGAATGTGTTTAATGGCCCAGTCTATGTGTTTAATGGCCCAGTCTATGTATTTAATGGCCCAGTCTATGTGTTTAAAGGCCCAGTGTATGTGTTTAAAGGCCCAGTGTATGTGTTTAATGGCCCAGTGAATGTGTTTAATGGCCCAGTATATGTGTTTAATGGCCCAGTGTATGTGTTTAATGGCCCAGTCTATGTGTTTAAAGGCCCAGTGTATGTGTTTAATGGCCCAGTCTATGTGTTTAAAGGCCCAGTGTATGTGTTTAATGGCCCAGTCTATGTGTTTAATGGCCCAGTCTATGTGTTTAATGGCCCAGTCTATGTGTTTAAAGGCCCAGTGTATGTGTTTAAAGGCCCAGTGTATGTGTTTAAAGGCCCAGTGTATGTGTTTAATGGCCCAGTGAATGTGTTTAATGGCCCAGTCTATGTGTTTAATGGCCCAGTCTATGGGTTTAAAGGCCCAGTGTATGTGTTTAATGGCCCAGTCTATGTGTTTAATGGCCCAGTCTATGTGTTTAATGGCCCAGTCTATGTGTTTAATGGCCCAGTCTATGTGTTTAATGGCCCAGTGAATGTGTTTAATGGCCCAGTCTATGTGTTTAATGGCCCAGTCTATGTGTTTAATGGCCCAGTGAATGTGTTTAATGGCCCAGTCTATGTGTTTAAAGGCCCAGTCTATGTGTTTAAAGGCCCAGTCTATGTGTTTAATGGCCCAGTCTATGTGTTTAATGGCCCAGTCTATGTGTTTAAAGGCCCAGTGTATGTGTTTAAAGACCCTGTGTTTTGTATCATATTGTGCAACAGTTGATGAAACTAACACTGAAAAAGTTTGAAAACATTTAATCAGTGTTATTTCCTGATAGTTTATGGTTGAAAATACAATCTACACAGGACCTTCTAATCAGCAGGTTTGCATGGCGGGTGTTTCGGTTTTCCGCGGTGACATCATCATGAGGTAAATTGGTTAATAGCAGTGTTCTCAACCTCTCTGCTAATAACATCTAGTTTTTAGTTTTACCCTCCCCACTCCCAGACAGTCCTAGCAAAATGTTTCTCTAAAAATATCTATTACTGTAAGGTATTTAAATGTTACCCAGAAATGATTTGATGTTGATATAAAAATGGCTGTGTTTGTCCTTTAAGCATACTGTGTGTGTGCGTTTGTGTGTGTTCTCTGTGTATCTAGTTCTGCACCTTCCCACTGTCATTTCCCTCGCATCTTTCACTCTCTCGCACCTCAGGAGTTTATTGGCTTTGTGTGTGCACGTGTGTGCTTGCATGTGTGTGCACTCGTACTTCAGTATTTGTTTTTGTGTACTCCCGGAAGTGTGTGTGTGTGTTTGTGTGTGTGTGTGTGTGTGTGTGTGTGTGTGTGTGCCTAAACCTCTCCTCAGGGGTCTGTTGGATGGTGAGTGTGTGTGTGAGTGTGTGTGAGTTAATGTGTGTGTGTGTGTGTGTGTGTATGTGTGATTGCTTGATTAGAGGACTGGTCACTGCTAGAGAGATAGTCAACATGCAGGTCTGTGGGAGGTCTCAAGATGATAGGCTATTACGTATTCTACTGGTAACGGTCGCCCTCAGGCACAGATCTAGGATCAGCTTACTCTCTCCAAAACCTAACCGTAACCATTAGGGAGAGAAACACACACGTCTGACCTTGATGGCTTTGGGCAACTTCACTCTAGTTGCTCTGAGGCTGCGTTTCGATTCGTCACTCAAGGATTTAAAAGCATGGGATTAGAGTAAGCATTCGCTGGATGGAGTTTCAGACGCTGTTAAATTCATGTGAGAAAGCGTGCAAGTGTACTTTTTGGGAGAAGGGTGGAGAATGGGGAAACACACACACACACACACACGCACGCACGCACGCACGCACGCTGCTGCTTATTATCTATCCTGTTGCCTAGTCACTTTACCCCTACTATACAGTACCAAGGAAAAAGTTTGGACACACCTACTCATTCAAGGGTTTTTCTTAATTTGTACTATTTTCTACATTGTAGAATAATAGTGAAGACATCAAAACTATGAAATAACACATGGAATCATGTAGTAACCAAAAAAGTGTTAAACAAATCAAAATATATTTTATATTTGAGATTCTTCAAATAGCCACCTGCCTTGATGACAGCTTTGCACACTCTTGGCGTTCTCTCAACCAACTTCATGAGGTAGTCACCTGGAATGCATTTCAATTAACATGTGTGCCTTGTTAAAAGTTAATTTGAGGATTTTTTTCCTTCTTAATGCGTTTGAGCCAATCAGTTGTGTTGTGACAATGTAGGGGTGGTATACAGAAGATAGCTCTATTTGGTAAAAGACCAAGTCCATATTATGGCAAGAACAGCTCAAATAAGCAAAGAGAAATGACACCCCATCATTATTTTAAGACATGAAGGTCAGTCTTGGTGATGTCATTCGGAAACACAATGTCAACTTTCACTGCTATGCAGACGACACACAGCTGTACATTTGGATGAAACATGGTGAAGCCCCAAAATTGTCTACCGTGAAAGCCTGTGTTTCAGACATAAGGAAGTGGATGGCGGCAAATGATTTATTTTCAAACTCAAAGAAACAGAGATCTGCTGTTTGATCCAACAATTAATCTCAAAGCTTGTACAGTCGTCTCAAATACAACTGTGATGGACCTCGGCGTTACTCTGGACCCTGATTTCTCTTTTGACAAATATATCATCAATAATTAAAACATTTTTACACCCATTTTACTCCAGTACTAGCCTCTCTATGCAGGCTACCTGGTAAGGCTAAGGCTGATTTCAAGGTTTTTCTGCTAACCTACAAAGCATTACATGGACTTGGTCCTACCATCTCTCTGATTTGGTCATGTCGTACATACCTAAATGTACACTACGGTCACAAGACTCAGGCCTCCTCATTGTCCCTAGAATTTCGAAGCAAACAGCTGGAGGCAGGGCTTTCTCCTATAGAGCTACATTTTTATGGAATGGTCTGCCTACCCATGTGAGAGACGCAGACTCAGGCTCAACCTTTAAGTCTTTATTGAAGACTCATCTCTTCAGTAGGTCCTATGATTGAGTGTAGTCTGGCCCAGGAGTGCAAAGGTGAACGGCAAGGCTCTGGAGCCAGCAAACCGCCCTTGCTGTTCACCGGATCCCCTCTCTCCACTGGGATTCTCTGCCTCTGACCCTACTACAGGGTCTGAGTCACTGACTTACTAGAGCTCTTTCTTGTGGAGGGGTGCGCCACGTCGTGCCAGGCTTTTCTTTCACTATACCCGACATGAGTGGGTTGAGTCAGTGACGTGATCTTCCCCTCGGGCTCGTGCTGTGGAGGAGATCTTCGTGGGCTATACTCAGCCTTGTCTCAGGGTAGTAAGTTGGTGGTGTGTTGATATCCCTCTAGTGGTGTGGGAGCTGTGATTTGGCAATGTGTGTTGGGGGGGTTATCTCCTGCCTGGTTGGCCCTGTCCGGTATCGTTGGACAGGGCCACAATGTCACCCAACCTCCCCAGCCTCAGCCTCCAGTATCTATGCTGCAATAGTCTATGTGCCGGGGGGCTAGGGTCAGTCTGTCTTATCTGGTGTAATTGTGCCGGGGGGCTAGGGTCAGTCTGTCTTATCTGGTGTAATTCTCCTGTCTTATCTGGTGTAATTCTCCTGTCTCATCTGGTGTCCTGTGTGAACTTAAGTATGCTCCTTCTAATTCTCCCATCCCCCCCCCCGGAGCACCTGAGCCCTAGGACCATGACTCCTTGATGTCCCCGTCCCCAGTCCACCTGGTCGTGCTACTGATCCAGTTTCTGCAGTTTTTCCCTGTGGCTGAGTTTCTGTATAAGCTTTTTATAACCACTTTGTGACATCTGCTGATGTAAAAAGGGCTCTATAGTACATTTGATTTGATTTGAATTCACATTGAGGCCAATGGTGACTTTGATGCCATTAAAGAGTTTAAAGGCTGTGACAGGAGAAAACTGAGGATGGATCAACAACATTGTAGTTACTCCATCATACTAAACTATATGACAGAGTGAATAAAAGGAAACCTTTACAGATTTTTTTTCTTCTAAAACATGCACTAAAGGCACTAAGTAAAACTGGAAGAATGTAGCAAAGAAATGAACTTTTTTGTCCTGAATACAAAGTGTTATGTTGGGGGCACATCCGACACAACATATCACTGAGTACCACTCTTCATATTTTCAAGTATTGTGGTGGCTGCGCTTGTCATCGGCAAGTTCTAGGGAGTAATTTAGGATAAAAAGAAATGGAATAGAGCTAAGCACAGGCAAACCCCTACAGGAAAACCTGGTGTATGAATACTTTCTGAAGGCACTGTAAATATCTTAAAGCAAGAATATACGCAAATAATACATTATCTGATGAAATTACTTTAGAAAGGGGCACAAGACAGGGATGTCCCCTCTCCCCCTCCTGTTTGCACTGGCAAATGAACCACTTGCAGAAAGAATTAGACAGTACCCAAACGTAACAGATATCAGTACTGGTAAACATGAATATACGGTAAACTTATCTGCCGACAATATCCTGATATATCTGACTAATATTGAAAACTCAATGCCCCACTTGTTATAATATTTTCAGAATACTCTAAGATCTCAGGATATAACATTAACGTGGAAAAAAATGACAATAGGAAAAATAATTACTCATGATCTACAGCAATCCTTTAAGTTGACCAACGAAAAATATTAAATACTTAGGATGCTTATTAATAAGTGACAACGAACAACAAATATATGAAGATGACTTTATCCCATTACTCAACAACATGAAAGCAGATCTGACTAAATGGAACCATCTCCCCATAAATATTATTGTTAGAATACACCTCTTTAGAATGGCATGGCTCCCAAAGTTCATATATTTATTTTCATTATTTTATTAGGCAAGTCAGTTAAGAACAAATACTTATTTTCAATGATGGCCTAGGAACAGTACAACAGATTTGTACCATGTCAGCTCAGGGATTTGAACTTGCAACCTTCTGGTTACTAGTCTAACACTCTAACCACCAGGCTACCTGGGCAGAGTTGGAAAGCTGTCTGTCAGACGTTTTACAATGTAAGTGTACTTTTAAGTTCTCTGTCTGCATATTTCAAGACATGGCATATGGGGGTGTGGTGAGATACCCATTGGGTTTAACACTACTATGGTTGTGACTTATATTAGAGCATCTATTCCTTAACTACTGGAAGTCAAATGATACTCCACTGTAAAGAGAACTGAAGAATCAAATGCTTTATATGCTGACTACAATGCACATTTGTGTCAAGTTGGCTGGATGCCCTTTGGGTGGTGGACCATTCTTGATACACACAGGAAACGGTTGCGCATGAAAAACCCTTCAGTGTTGCAGTTCTTGACACAAACTGGCACCTACTACCATACCCTGTTCAAAAGGCACTTAAATATTTTGTCTTGCCCATTCACCCTCTGAATAGTACACACACAATCCATATTTCAATTGTCTCAAGGCTTAAAAGTCCTTCTTTAACCCGTCTCCTCCCCTTCATCTACACTGATTGAAGTAGATTTAACAAGTGACATCAATAAGGGATCACTTTCACCCTGATGGAAAGAGCAGGTGTTCTTAATGTTTTGTAAACTCAAGGCTTAAAAGTCCTTCTTTAACCCGTCTCCTCCCCTTCATCTACACTGATTGAAGTAGATTTAACAAGTGACATCAATAAGGGATCACTTTCACCCTGATGGAAAGAGCAGGTGTTCTTAATGTTTTGTAAACTCAGTGCATGGGCCTGTGTGTATGCCAAATTGCATTTTTATTTATTATTATTTTTTTTTAACCTTTTTTACCTTTTTTTTTTTTTTAACCTTTTTTACCTTTTTTTTAAAACCTTTTTTACCTTTATTTTACTAGGCAAGTCAGTTAAGAACAAATTCTTATTTTCAATGACGGCCTAGGAACAGTGGGTGAACTGCCTGTTCAGGGGCAGAACGACAGAACGACAGGGGCAGACCTTATCAGCTCGAGGATTTGAACTTGCAACCTTTCAGTTACTAGTCCAACACTCTAACCACTAGGCTACCCTGCCGCCCCATTTTAAACGCATCATACTGTTTTGATGACAAGTGTTTGTTGTGATTCTTGATTGCATTTGGATTGATGTCAGAGTGGTTAGAGGTAAAATAGAGCCCTGAGTACCAGGCCATTAACCACCTCACAATCATGAGAGAGTTGGGTCGTACCAACGCATGTCCAGAGTGCATAAGAGGCGATTACCATGAGTCCATGGTCATGTGGAATTGGACTGCGGTCCTGACGCATGACTGCCGGTGTGGCAGTAATATGGTAACTGCAATAGCCCTAGTCAGAACCGTTCCAGAACTGCTCAAAGCCCCCTATATAGGAGACTTAGCATCAATTAAATTATGAATATACTGAAATAAGACGTAATTGTTATCAGTCAATCGGTTGTTGCTCTTTTAAAAATGCCTCTGCAATTGGATCTCTCTCTCTCTCTCCTTATCCCCATTCATGACTAGCTGATGAAAAACAAACTATTAATATGACATAAATCATTTTGGTGTGAGTAACCCTTGTGCTCCCACAACACATTTGAAATGTATGCGCATAATGTAGCGCATAATGTATGTGGCCTACAAAACTGTACGTCAAACATGATGAAATGATGGAGAGGAGGAAAGGGTTGGCTGACACACACACATACACACCACACACACCACACACACACACACATTTGTGAGTTAGTTCTGACAGTTCTATGCGTCATAATGTTGATGCTCTGTCTCAGCTTCTATGAGAAGTCTTGTTTTCCATTCGTTGAGTGATATAAGATTGATATGTAACTCCTTGCTCTTTCTCTCCCTTTTCCTCAGACAAACGAGTGGGTGTGTTCACTGTTCACAGAGAAAAGAAAGTGAGAGAGAGAGAGATGGGGGAAAGAAAAAGCTTGACAGTACAGAACAGAACTCAGGAGTAGAAGTTTGACAAGATTAGACTACAATGTATGACATCATAATGACAGGTAGTAGGTGAGAACTGACATCATAATGACAGGTAGTAGGTGAGTACTGACAGGTAAATGACAGGCAATAGGTGAGTACTGACAGGTAAATGACAGGTAGTAGGTTAGTACTGACAGGTAAATGACAGGTAGTAGGTAGGTGCTGACAGGTAAATGGCAGGTAGGTGAGTACTGACAGATAAATGACAGTTAGTAGGTGAGTACTGACAGGTAATTGACAGGTAGTAGGTTAGTACTGACAGGTAAATGACAGGTAGTAGGTTAGTACTGACAGATAAATGACAGGTAGTAGGTTAGTACTGACAGGTAAATGACAGGTATCGGTGAGTACTGACAGGTAAATGACAGGTAGTAGGTTAGTACTGACAGGTAAATGACAGGTAAAAAAGTTCATGAACCTCATGGTGTACCCTTGGAATTTGTAATTCTGCTGTTGCCAAAAGGAACTGTGTGAGTTTGGTAAATGTCAGGTAGTAGATGAGTACTGACTGATCCAGTAGAGTACACTCTGAGACAAATAGAACCCTTTTCTGGTCATATGGAACCCTTGTAGGTTCCACATCGAACCATGAGTTCCAAATAGAACCCTTGAAAGGGTGCTATTTGTAAACAAAATGGTTTTTATCTGATTTAAAAAGGGTTCTATCTGGAACCTTGGTTATGGGAGTTCTGCTACAGGGACAAATGGTTCTAGATAGCACAATGTTTTTGAGAGTCCTGACTGTTCCAATGCCCCACATTGTTCCTGTTCAATGTAGGGAGGAAATGAATGGTGGAGCAGACTTTACTGCCAGTTGACAAGAAAGCCAGCAGGGATTTGTTTCCCAACTCCTTTTATTTGTGTTTCTCTATCTCCATTTCTCCCTCTTTTTCCCCTTCCTTTTTGTATTCCTATCCACCCGTATCTCTCTCCACCACCCCCCCACCCCCCCACATGGTTTGGTGCATTGCATTCCCATTTGCGTCATCCTTGAGATGTGCCTGTGTCTGAGAGTTTATAAATAAAGACGAGAGAGAGAGGGAGAGCAGAAATAGGGAAGGAGTGGAGGGAGATTGGGATCTGGTGGGAAGGGCAGGCGGGAGAATAGAAGTGTGTGCGTGTGTGTGTGTGTGTGTGTGTGTGGGGGGGGGGGGGGGGGGTTGTGTGTATATTCCACTGGGGGCCTATGACAGGTATGGAGAAAAAACATCCAGTTGGGTGGTTCGATGAAATGATGGAGAGAGAAAGAGGGAGAGAGAGAGAAAGAAAGAGAGAGAGAGAGAAAGACAGAGAGAGAGAAAGACAGAGAGAGAGAGAGAAAAGAAGGTAATCCTTGCTATTCCACTGAGTGAGCAAGATGAGAGGAGGAGAGAGGAGAGAGAGCATTAGTTCAGCACAGAGGGAGGAGGGATGGAGAGGGGGATGGATGGATGGAGGATGGAGAGAGGGAAGGAGAGGTGAAAAACTGGATAAGATGGATGGACTTAATGTAGGCCAATATTTTACAGTACAAGCATCTGAATATCTCCATCCATCCTCCCTCCTCCCTTTCTCATCCCTCCTTCTCTCTCTCATCCCTTCTTGCCAGTCTCCAGCCCTCCTCCCTCTCTCCATACTCCCTCCTACCTCTCTCCATCCTTCCTACCTCTCTCCATCCCTCCTCCCTCTCTCCATCCCTCCTCCCTCTCTCCATCCCTCCTCCCTCTCTCCATCCCTCCTCCCTCTCTCCATCCCTCCTACCTCTCTCCATCCCTCCTCCCTCTCTCCATCCCTCCTACCTTTCTCCATCCCTCCTCCCACTCTACATCCCTCCTACCCCTCTCCATCCCTTTCTCTATCCCTCCTTGCATCTCTCATCCCTCCTACCTCTCGCTATCCATTCTCCCTCTCTCCATCCCTCCTTGCCTCTCTCGATCCTTCCACTCTTTCTCCATCCTCCCTCCTACCTCTCTCCATCCCTCCTCCCTCTCTCCTCCCTTTCTCCATCCCGCCTTGCTTCTCTCCATCTCTCCCTCCTCCCTCTCTCCTCCCTTTCTCCATCCCGCCTTGCCTCTCTCCATCCCTCCTCCCTCTCTCCTCCCTTTCTCCATCCCGCCTTGCCTCTCTCCATCACTCCTCCCTCTCTCTATCCCTTTCTCTATCCCTCCTTGCCTCTCTCCTTCCCTCCTACCTCCCTCCTGCCTCTCTCCATACCTCCTACCTCTCTCCATCCCTCCTTGCTTCTCTCAATCCCTTCACTCTCTCTCCACCCCCTCCTCCCTCCTTGCATCTCTCTCCATTCTCCCTCTCTCCATCCCTCCTTGCCTCTCTCCATCCCTCCACTCTATCTCCATCCTCCATCCTACCTTTCTCCATCCTCCATCACCACTCTCTCCATCCTGCCTCTCTCCATCCCCCTCCCTCACTCCATCCTCCTTTTAGAGAGTAGGTAGATGCACACCCAAAAGGTTGAAACAGAAATTAAACTTCAGAAAAAGGAAGTTGCACTTGAAGTCCTAGTAAAAGAAGGTAGACATCCACCAAAGAAGAGCTGCTGGGGCACTGATCACCAGGAAATTCAACTTTACAACACTACAGTCGTGAACACTATCAACTCTTCATTGAATGGCTGGGAGTGTCTACTGCTTCTTTATAACGGCACAGAGCAGCATAGAGACAATCAAGCCAATAATGTTGCCTTGAGACTTTGACTTTGTCCAAAATGGCACCCTCTATATACTGTAGTGCACTACTTTTGAGCACAGCCCTATGGACCCTGGTCAAAAGTAGTGCACTATATAGGGAAAAGGGTGCCGTTTCAGATGCATACTGTCTATTACAGCTGAGGGATAATGGAGCTCCTATGAAGAGTACACAGCAGAGCTGAGCTGAGGTCACATCCAACTGAAATTCCAGTCAGTTGAGAAAAAGGGCTTCTATACACACACACACACACACACACACACACACACACACACACACACATCCTGTGCAGAAGGTATACACTACTTTCACAATGCTTCGATAGAGTGTGTGTCTACACTCTCCAGTCATGTAAGTGCACACATGCCACGTGCCGTGGAAGGAAGTGAAATTAGATATGGTGAATCGGAAGTGGTGACGCCAAGGCTAGGAAAGAAAACTCCCGTAGAGGACAGAGTGAATGAAAGAGAGAGAGAGAGACAAAAGGAATGAAGAGCGAGAGCGAGAGAGAGAGGGGAAAGGAGCAAGACTATATGAAATTTAAAAAAGCTCAATAGTTTTGGCCTTATAGCAGTGAGCTGCAGAGCGGAAGTCAAAGATGCTTCTGTGTCTAACTGGGAGTGTGTGTGTTTCTCCACGTCTGTAAACTGTATGAATGTGTGTGTGTACTGTACCTGACCGTGTGTGTGTGTGTGTGTGTGTGTGTGTGTGTGTGTGTGTGTGTGTGTGTGTGTGTGTGTGTGTGTGTGTGTGTGTGTGTACTGTACCTGACCATGTGTGTGTGTGTCCACCTGTTTCCCCATCTGTCTCCACACCCCAGGGGTGTGTTGGCTCAGCGTCGAACATCGACTCGCTCAACCCTCACCACACACCTCAGATCAGAGGGACGGACACCAGCCCCACCATCACCTCTGGTAGCACCTCCCACCTCACTCTCAATGGGGTCTTTATGACAGTGGGACTGTTTGACTTAATCTGGAGAGAGCAACGTTGTAGCAACATTTCAATCAACCGATTGATTAACTGATAAGGTGGCAGGTTAATTCTAGCTGGTTAGGATCAGAGATGTTGAGTTTCGCTGTGCAGCAAGACATGCCGGGCGGATACTGTACAGACAGATAGAGAGAGAGAGGGAGACGCACGCACACTCACACAAGAAGGCAAACTATGTACAGCTGGTGGTGGTGGGGGTGGCAGGGGGAAGCCTCTATTTCTATTTGTCTATGTCACAAACATCAATTATTCACAGATATTGGAATGGCCACATAAAAAAACACACACATACACACTCACACAAATACCCACACACACAAATCAAGCATGCATCCATGAAAGCAAATGCACACACACGCACGCACGCACGCACGCACGCACAGAGCGGGTGGTGTGTGTAGGAGTGGTAAGGGAAAGCCTGTGTGTGTGTGTGTGTGTGTGTGTGTGTGTGTGTGTGTGTGTGTGTGTGTGTGTTTTATTCATGCATCATGGCAGTGGGCAGTAGAGTACTGAGCTCCAGATCTTCAGGAGGAGGAGGTGTAAAACAACAACATGGATTCCCTCCATCACTCATCTGATTAACGGGCTGTTCCTTCATCTGAATAGGTGGCTGTTCCTTCATCTGATTAACTGACTGTTCCTTTATCTGATTAACTGACTGTTCCTTTATCTGTTGAACTGACTGTTCCTTTATCTGATTAACGGGCTGTTCCTTCATCTGAATAGGTGGCTGTTCCTTTATCTGATTAACTGACTGTTCCTTTATATGATTAACAGACTGTTCCTTCATCTGAATAGGTGGCTGTTCCTTTATCTGATTAACTGGCTGTTCCTTCATCTGATTAACGGGCTGTTCCTTCATCTGAATAGGTGGCTGTTCCTTTATCTGATTAACTGGCTGTTCCTTCATCTGATTAACGGGCTGTTTCTTCATCTGAATAGGTGGCTGTTCCTTTATTTGATTAACAGACTGTTCCTTTATATGATTAACAGACTGTTCCTTCATCTGAATAGGTGGCTGTTCCTTTATCTGATTAACTGACTGTTCCTTCATCTGATTAACTGACTGTTCCTTTATCTGATTAACTGGCTGTTCCTTCATCTGAATAGGTGGTTGTTCCTTTATCTGATTAACTGACTGTTCCTTTATATGATTAACAGACTGTTCCTTCATCTGAATAGGTGGCTGTTCCTTTATCTGATTAACTGACTGTTCCTTCATCTGATTAACTGACTGTTCCTTTATCTGATTAACTGACTGTTCCTTTATATGATTAACAGACTGTTCCTTCATCTGATTAACTGACTGTTCCTTTGACTGTTAAACTGACTGTTCCTGTATCTGATTAACTGACTGTTCCTTCATCTGATTAACTGACTGTTCCTTTATATGATTAACTGACTGTTCCTTTATCTGTTAAACTGACTGTTCCTTCATCCGATTAACTGACTGTTCCTTCATCTGATTAACTGACTGTTCCTTTATATGATTAACTGACTGTTCCTTTATCTGATTAACTGGCTGTTCCTTCATCTGATTAACTGACTGTTCCTTTATTTGATTAACTGGCTGTTCCTTTGACTGTTAAACTGACTGTTCCTTCATCTGATTAACTGACTGTTCCTTTATCTGATTAACTGGCTGTTCCTTCATCTGATTAACTGACTGTTCCTTTATTTGATTAACTGGCTGTTCCTTTGACTGTTAAACTGACTGTTCCTTCATCTGATTAACTGACTGTTCCTTCATCTGTTAAACTGACTGTTCCTTCATCTGTTAAACTGACTGTTCCTTTATCTGTTGAACTGACTGTTCCTTCATCTGATTAACTGTCTGTTCCTGTATCTGATTAACTGACTGTTCCTTTATCTGTTGAACTGACTGTTCCTTCATCTGTTGAACTGACGGTTCCTTTATCTGATTAACTGACTGTTCCTTTATCTGTTAAACTGACTGTTCCTTCATCTGATTAACTGACTGTTCCTTTATCTGATTAACTGACTGTTCCTTCATCTGTTAAACTGACTGTTCCTTCATCTGTTAAACTGACTGTTCCTTTATCTGTTGAACTGACTGTTCCTTCATCTGAATAACGGGCTGTTCCTTCATCTGTTGAACTGACTGTTCCTTCATCTGATTAACTGACTGTTCCTTCATCTGATTAACGGGCTGTTCCTTTATCTGTTAAACTGTTCCTTTATCTGTTAAACTGTTCCTTCATCTGTTGAACTGACTGTTCCTTTATCTGACTAACTGACTGTTCCTTTATCTCTTTACATGTGACTGACTGGGGTTAGAATCTGGGTCTTCTGAGTTCCACAAGACTGTGTTTGCCTGCTGAGCTAAAGCCTAGGGAACTAACACACAGCTGATAGTGTGGGAGAGGCAGGGGAATCCGGGTCTCCTGCATGTCACAAGACTGAGTTAGCCCGCTGAGCTAAAGCCTGTCTGTCTACCTTTGTCTGTTTGTCTCTTTACATGTCTGTCTGTATGTAGCCGACTGGGTCTCCTGTCCACCACAAGACTGTGTTAGTCCGCTGAACTAAAGCCTAGAGAGCTAAAGCAAGTCAGTCTTCAGGGGTTGTCATTGGGTTGGCTTGAAAGTATACAGCACCAAATGAGCAAAACACTATGCTGGACAGACCAGTTACACCAAAACGTTCTGAGTTTTACCAATTAGCCAGTTGGATCCATATAATGATAATCCCAATTATATCGTTAGAACCCCCACCTTCACATTCCAAAATCCTTCTGTATCTCAACCTGAATGTGTCCCACTCATAATATCTAAGACTACTCATTCATTCCTGTCCCATGTCACATGTCACCAACTACTTCGGCACATATGAGAGTGTTGTGGGTTTTATTTACTAAGTCTCCACTCCTTATAGGCTAAGTAGAATTATTCATTCAGAAATGTCTGTGCGACAACCTCCCTTTGGCAGTAGGTAAATGTCCCCCCCCCCCCCCCTCCGTCTGTTTATTCAGATTTGGTTTTAATCCCACTGATCTCCTTTCCTCTCTCTTCCTTCTATTCTCTCGCTCTCCATTCATCTCTCTATCCCCCCTCTCTCTGAGGCGTGCCGTTGCCGCCCGGAAACAGACCATAGAGGCTTCTGATCGCGAGCCAGGCAGCGAACCTAGTGCTGCTTTCTCTATCCGTCCTCCGCTCCTCCACAAAGCGCAGTCATTACCGGGCATCGTGCCTACGTACCTCCCTCCCTTCCTCTCACTCACTCAATCACTCACTCCATCCCTCCCTCCCGTGTGACTCTGTCTGAATCTACTCCTTTCTCTATCTTGGAGCGCTGTCCTCTAGGCTATCTGCGGTTGCGCGCGCGGTCTCTCCAAGAATCCTCTCATCACCCGCACGCACAGTGCACGGCCCCTCCTCTTTCCGTTTTTTCTCTTCTGTCAATTACCCCCCTCCCTCGATCTTGGCCCGTGACGTAGGGGATTCCGTGGTGCCCACAACCGTAGGCGCTAACGGGATTCTCGAGTATAAATGGGACACCGGGAGCCAACATTCGGTACTCTCTCAGTCGCTCCGACTCGGGAACCAATCGTCCAGAGTACCAGTCAGCGGAGATAGCAGGCAGTATTTTACCCTCTCAAGCTAACTCGCTTTCGGCTTTGGTTTGAAATGGACACCCCTACAACCGCTCGGAGCAGACAATGCTCATTCATGCGCACCTGCAAAAGTAAGTTTCTACGGATTTTCTTACCACCATCTATTGGTTTATACTGTTGTGCACGAGTTACTATGACTTTTAGAAACTATCTTACTTGATAGTTTTGAGAATCCTTCCTCCAGTTGACCTATTTCTACCACTTTTCTAACGGTTTCCCGTTATATTCTGTTTGTCTTCTGATGTAATAGTGTAAGAGGTGTTGTGCGTTAGTTAGGCTGCTATGACTTTGAGAAAGTATCTGATTTGATAGTTTGGTAATCATTCACCCAGTTAGCAATGGAATGCACGATTCACAGATAATATTTAAACAAAATGCGTGCTTTGCAGCCATGTTAGATGCAGCCATCAACATGGATTGTAATTCCAATACGTTTGTAAAATAGATTTAGTACGGGACGTTTTAAACTTGCAATTTTGCTATGATTGTACTTTGATTTGACTTTATGATGTAGGCCTAATTTTCGACTATTCAATAGACAGATATCGCCTGTGTAAGATATGGAACTTAACTTAGACTTTTAATATGTTTGTAATAGTTTTAGATGCAATTTACTTGGGTTTACTTTGAGATACTGCCGTGCGTAATGCCTTACGCAAGCAAAGAGAGACAGGCAGTTTTACGCACAGACTTGGTTACTCAATCACGCCTTCTAAAGTGATCAGACGTCATCTCTGTCATCATATGGGCTCATGATGCTGTAATCTTTACTGATTATGAGCTTCCATATTGTCTAAATTGAGCGTGAATTGTTTAATCAGTATTGAAATGACAATCTCATTCCACCAATATGATGATATTTTGCGAATGTTTTCAACAATTTCAAAATGATACATTTTAGGTATTCAGATTAGACAAAGGCTTTGCATAAAGTATTTGGCATCAACTGAAGGTAGCAATGTGGTTTTAGTGCAGCAGTTGAGTGTCTGCGTCAACGGTTTCAGCACCGTTGTTACTGGACAGCTCCGGCTATCTTTTCCTCATATCTCCGTATTCAAACGTGACAATTTAAACGGATGTTGGGGAGAAAAAAACTATTACTGCATCCATTACTACTTTGGTACATAAAGCAACACTTTGATTGTGATCTGAGATTTGACTGAACAGCTGTATTGGGATTCAATTGCCACATTTCCAGCAGCAGTTTGCCATCCGGGCCACCACCAAAACAGTTTCAGAACCACAGCTATCGGACAGCTCCCGCTAGCTTCGCCTTCCCGACCCCACATCTAGACTCACTTCTCCCCGCTTCCCTCTCTCTCCCAGGCGGACTCTCCCTGTGGCTGGTGGTGTGGCTGGTCCTCGGCAAGCCCGGTCCGTCGGCGGCGTGCCCGCATCTATGCGTGTGCTACCCGACTCCCATGACCGTGAGCTGCCAGGCGCAGAACTTCACCTCCGTGCCCGTCGGCGTGCCCTACGACTCGCAGCGTGTGTTCCTACAGAACAACCGAATTACGGAGCTCAGAGTTGGCTCTTTCGGCTTCGGGACTCAGGTAAGAGACTATAGATTGTTTAAAGGAGACATGGCGGGTGTTTGAGTGTGTGATTCTTTTGCCCTCTCTCTCTCTCTGCCTCTCTTTGCTCCTAACCCTTGTTTTTCTTTTTGAGTTTGAGTCCAGAGTCTTACCTACAATATGACCATACCTGACCCTAGAATACATATTGATATTCACACTCTCCCTCCTCCTCGTCTCCCTCCTCCCCTCTCCCCTATAGGTCCTGTGGCTGTTCTCCAACAACATCACGTGGATCGAGGCTGGCTCCTTCAGTGAGCTGAGGGATCTAGAGGAGCTGGACCTGGGGGACAACTCTCACCTGCGCAGGCTGGAAGGAGGCGCCTTCAGGGGCCTGGAGAAACTCCAGAGTCTCCACATGCACCGCTGCAAGCTCACCGCCCTGCCCCACGACCTGTTCCACAAGCTGTACAGCCTGCAGTTCCTCTACCTGCAGGTAGGGGCAGTACACATATATTCATGCACACATGGGCACATATGAAAACACACACAACACGCATACACACACACTACAGGGAATTCTCATAGCTGTGAAAATTACATCATTTTATATAATCACAATCACAATTACATCATGTTGTATCATGATTCAAATCATGCTGCATCAGTGATAGTTATGAGATGCCCTTAGTGGAAGGTGCAAATGTTTCTCACCTCACCACTACTGAGATGTAGCCCATCATCACCTGATCCCACCTGACCACTTCCTCTTCCTGTTTCCTGTTTCGTCCTTGTAGGAGAACCAGCTCCACTTCCTCCAGGATGACCTCTTTTCTGACCTCATCAACCTGAGCCAGCTTTTCTTGCATGGAAACCGTATCCGTACTCTGTCGGAGAACGTGTTCCGTGGCCTGGTCAACCTGGACCGCCTTCTTCTCCACGACAACCGTGTGCGCCAGGTTAACCGCAGGGCGTTCCGCGACCTCGGACGCCTCACCATGCTCTTCCTGTTCAACAACTCATTGGCTGAGCTCCCCGGCCAGGCTCTCCGTGACACCCAGGGCATCGAGTTCCTCCGTCTCAATGGGAACCCCTGGTCCTGTGGCTGCGAGGCCCTCCCCCTGTGGGAGTGGTTCCGTGGCGCCCGCGTCTCATCGTCCGAGCTGTTGTGTTCCTCCCCGTCCCCCCGCCGCGGGATGGACCTCCGCTTCCTCCGTGAGATGGACTTCGCCCTCTGCCCTCTCCCCGACCCTGGCACCCTGGCCGGCTCCACCACGAGGACCTTCAGCACCAAGACAAGATGGTGGTTCTCCAAGCACAAGCCCCAGTCCCAGACCAAGGCAGTGTTCGAGAAGAGCTCCGAGACCATCAAGGCCTTCCCGTTCCCCCAAGGAAAGAACAACCCACCCATCGTGTCCTCCACCAACGTCAAGTACGAGCTCGGTGAGGAAGAGGCAGCCCTACCCAAACTCGACGCTGAGGAGTACTGGGCGAACTATGGGAACGAGGACGCCGGCACCACGCTGCGATGCTTCGAGCTCGAGTGTCCGCCTGACTTCGATGGCCTCCCTCCCAACTCCTCCTCCACCCCCACATCATCCCCCTCTCTCTCACTCCTCCTCGCCCTCTCGCTACTCGCCTTCTCCATCAATCTACACCTCATATTTGGCTGAATCAGACTGAGTACCCACTTCCCGTTCCTGTCTTCGCCCCAGCCCCTCTCAGGGCATGGGGAACCCCTTGTTAAAGACTCTGTACCTCCCTAGTTAACCCTCTGATGTCCTACTGGATAACCTCTGTCAGTAGTACAGGACAGCAGGGGATACAAAGGGGGGGGGGGTTAGATTGTTACTTCTAACTTAATGCAGGGTTAAACAACAATGGCTGACAGTACATAGTACACTATTGTACATAGTACAATATAGTACAGTACAGTAGTCAACCAAGGCTGTTACTACAACAGGTGCATCTCACCTGTCTGGTGTGTTGGTTGCCGTGACGACGCCTGCAATCAGGGGTCAGTGGTCACCTGTAACGCTCTACAGCGAACACCAGTGCTACTTACTGTTGCGAATGCTACAACTGTTGTCACTTGGAGGAATATTACAACTACAAGTTCTACGACTCTTACATGCATGTTACGACTACTACTATTCAGAACACGTCTGCTACTACAAGTGCTATGATTACAGTTACGACAGTATCTACATTTCTACTGTTGTACTAACTCTGACAACTGTACTGTAAATAGGTGGGTGTACTTGATGGTGCAGTGCAGTTGGGATTTCCTTCTTATATGTTGTCTACCACGATGCCTACTTTATAACGGATTGTTTACAGAGAAATCGCTAAGGGGAGAGAGAAAAGAAGGGATGAAAGAGAGGCAGTCACCAGAGTACGAGAAGGTGAGAGAGGATATGTAGAGAGATATGTAAAGGTAGAGAGAGAGAAAGACACACAGAGAGAGGATATGTAGAGAGATATGTAAAGGTAGAGAGAGAGAAAGACACACAGAGAGAGGATATGTAGAGAGATATGTAAAGGTAGAGAGACAGAAAGACACACAGAGAGAGGATATGTAGAGAGATATGTAAAGGTAGAGAGACAGAAAGGCAGAGAGAGTGATGAGTTAAAAAGTTACCAAAGGAAGAAGCTAGAGGACAGAGGGTGGAAGAGAAGAGAAGAGAAGAAAGGGCAACAGGAAAGGACAGAGAGCGAGGGAGAGAGGGTTGTCGAGATTCTCAATAATAAAGAGAACGGAAGAGAGGGAGCAAGGACAGCGCAGGCAATATAAATAAAGCAAAGGAATTTGAGACACGGTGAAATGAAGAAAGAACGAAAGAAAGAAAGAGAGAGAAAATGACAGTACTGGCCTTTGACCATGAGATACTTAATAGGAGAGACAAGCAATCACTTCAGGTATTCAAGTTCAGTTTTTTGTATAACTTCATGTCCTGTAAATATGACATCATCACCATAGAAGCCACAGGGGAAGGATGCTTCCTGTCTGGCAGTGTCAGTCGCTGTTCTGATTGGCTATTGCTGTTTGTTTGTGATGTCATTGACGGAATGTGTGACATGACCCGTTTGAGAGATAAAAAGACCTCTTGAGATTCTGAATAACATTTGTGAGACTTTTCTTTGGGTGCAGCAGCTGTTGTGTTTCAAACTGATTTTACTTGATCAATAATTGATCTCTTTAAGTAATTTGTTCTCTCTCTTGGAATGCTCACTCACTTCTTTGGAAGGTGAAAGTAGTGCACTACATAGGAAACAGGGCGCCATTTCAGACGGAGCCCATGACTGCTTGTTAGTCCTATAGCCAAAAACTGGATGATGAGTAAACAAACAAATTAAGTGTTTTCAACTCAGCCCCTCAATTCCGACAACCATACCCACTCCAATATCTCTAGTCTAATACTCCCCCTCCCCACATCAACTAAGCAGAATCAACTTAGTTCAACTCAGAAGAATCAACTTAGTTCAACTCAGAAGAATCAACCAGTAACTGAACTGCATAGAACTCAAGAAGAGATCTAGAAGTGGAACTGAAAGAGACATAGAATGGCACACGTGATGACTGGACTGGACTGGACAGTCCAAACCAATAAGACCGACTAGTGATTGACCAGCCATATTATTCCAATAGGACTGTTCTGGACTACTGAGCTCAGAGATCCTGGCACAAAATGAATGGATGGAAAAGCCTGGCAGCTTCCCAGCAGGGAGAGACAAGGAGAGTTACATTGTGGCTTTACTGAGATTGATTGACAGATGGACAGAACAACAGAGGGACCAAATTGTCACTCACAGACTTTGCTGACTCACAGAGAGACATAATTCCTTGACTTGCTGACAGAGACAGACTGACTGACCTATTCATGCCTTGGCGACCAGTGATCGACGGAAGACAGTTTAAAAGAGAGACTGGAATCTGATTGGCGGACAGCTGAAGCAACGTCAGAGAAAGGAGGAGGACCTCTGAGGAGGTGACCAAAAACAGACTTCCTCTCCTCTTCCTTTCCTCCTACTCGTTTTGTCTGAGTTTCTACAAGGCTTTGTAGGAGGGTGGGTAGGCGTGCTGACGAATCATCCCTCCCTCCCTCCTTCTTCCCCTCTCTCTCTGTCTCTCTCTCTTCCTTTCTTTATCCTACCGGTCACCTGTTTCTGTAAAGCACTCACCCCTGCGTGCTCCATCCCTCTGAAGAGAGAGAGAAATTAAAGGAGGGAGTGGAAGGAAGAAGGAGAGAGAGAGAAAGAGGGGAGGAAGGAGGGAGGGAGGAGAGAGACCGTTCCTTTTACATAGATGTTTTCAGTAGAGGTGAAGAGGGCAAGGACAGGTTGAGATAGGGTATGAGTAGGAGGAGAACAGAGGCACACACACACACGCACACACACACACACACACACACACACACACACACACACACCTTATGTTATGAGTTTCTAGACTAAGTGGTGAGAAACAGACAGACAGAGAGAAAGAGAGAGAGATACAGACAGACAGACAGACAGACAGACACAGACAGAGTCTTGCAGCTCCATGTAATGTCATCCCAATCTATTTCTGTTACAGTAGTTACATAGATTGTGCTTTCTAAAATCACCTCGCTTTTAAAGAAAAGCATTACCTATGTTAATCAGTTGGAGATTTTGGGATGAATCCCAAATGGCACCCTGTCCCCTATGCATGGGCCTCATTCAAACGTAGACCACTGAATAGGGAGTAAGGTGCCCTTTGGGAAACAGCCTTTCAATACATGTGAGTCAACCATAGAAACAGGATTCTATGGACTCAACAATACGCTGTTCACTAATAATAGAGTCCAGGGATTGGTTTGTGTTCTGTCCTGCTGTGGTAACACTGTGTCCGTCCATATATGTCAGCCATTAGGGTGAGGTCAAACTGGGCCTCGGTGCTCTTCTGTGGCCATGGCAGTCAGGTCACTTTCAGACGACCAAAGCCCCAGTCATACCATTTTACCCAGTGATTGGACTGTAAATGAAACCTGCCTGTTTGACCTAGTGAGAGAGTGTGTGTGTATGTGTGAGAAAACAATATTTTGGTGTCTACTTGACTGTGTGAGGAGATTGAGTTGTCTTCTGCTGTCATCTTTCTCACTGTGGAAGGAAAGAGGCAACATTATATAAAGAAATAAATACTGAACTTTGTTTTGAAAAAATGATTTGCGTGGGCGTATCATTTGAAGGATTTGGATATCAGCCTTGGAAAGTCCAGAGGGACACACACACACACACACACACATACACACACACACACACACACGCGCACGCACGTACGCACGCACACACACACACATACATACACACACACACACACACACCAATACTTTCTTCGACTTCCAGGCAAATGTCCATTTGTAGATGATAACAGTTACCATGTAACACCATCAATACTACAATTGTCTCTTAATGTAGAGTACACCAATATTACAATAGTACATAGTACATCAATATTACAATAGTACATCAATATTACAATAGTACATAGTACATCAATATTACAATAGTACATAGTACATCAATATTACAATAGTACATAGTACATCAATATTACAATAGTACATAGTACATCAATATTACAATAGTCTCTTAATGTACAGTACATCAATATTACAATAGTACATAGTACATCAATATTACAATAGTACATAGTACATCAATATTACAATAGTACATAGTACATCAATATTACAATAGTCTCTTAATGTAGAGTACATCAATATTACAATAGTACATAGTACATCAATATTACAATAGTACATAGTACATCAATATTACAATAGTCTCTTAATGTACAGTACATCAATATTACAATAGTCTCTTAATGTACAGTACATCAATATTACAATAGTACATAGTACATCAATATTACAATAGTACATAGTACATCAATATTACAACAGTCTCTTAATGTACAGTACATCAATATTACAATAGTACATATTACATCAATATTACAATAGTATCTTAATGTACAGTACATCAATATTACAATAGTACATAGTACATCAATATTACAATAGTCTCTTAATGTACAGTACATCAATATTACAATAGTCTCTTAATGTACAGTACATCAATATTACAATAGTACATATTACATCAATATTACAATAGTATCTTAATGTACAGTACATCAATATTACAATAGTACATATTACATCAATATTACAATAGTATCTTAATGTACAGTACATCAATATTACAATAGTCTCTTAATGTACAGTACATCAATATTACAATAGTACATATTACATCAATATTACAATAGTATCTTAATGTACAGTACATCAATATTACAATAGTACATAGTACATCAATATTACAATAGTATCTTAATGTACAGTACATCAATATTACAATAGTCTCTTAATGTACAGTACATCAATATTACAATAGTACATATTACATCAATATTACAATAGTATCTTAATGTACATTACATCAATATTACAATAGTATCTTAATGTACAGTACATCAATATTACAATAGTCTCTTAATGTACAGTACATCAGTATTACAATAGTACATAGTACATCAATATTACAATAGTACATAGTACATCAATATTACAATAGTCTCTTAATGTACAGTACATCAATATTACAATAGTCTCTTAATGTACAGTACATCAATATTACAATAGTACATAGTACATCAATATTACAATAGTCTCTTAATGTACAGTACATCAATATTACAATAGTACATAGTACATCAATATTACAATAGTCTCTTAATGTACAGTACATCAATATTACAATAGTCTCTTAATGTACAGTACATCAATATTACAATAGTACATAGTACATCAATATTACAATAGTCTCTTAATGTACAGTACATCAATATTACAATAGTCTCTTAATGTACAGTACATCAGTATTACAATAGTCTCTTAATGTACAGTACATCAATATTACAATAGTACATAGTACATCAATATTACAATAGTACATAGTACATCAATATTACAATAGTACATAGTACATCAATATTACAATAGTACATAGTACATCAATATTACAACAGGCTCATAATGTACAGTACATCAATATTACAATAGTATCTTAATTGACAGTACATCAATATTACAATAGTCTCTTAAAGTGGAACTGACAGTATTTTAGCTACTTTGTAGATGTGAAACAAACAGACAATAATATCAGTAAAATATATTCAATTCCCAGTTTAAGCAACAAAACCGACTTTAGAGTTTTTAAAAATGGGTTCTATTTTTACTTTTTACTTTTTTTTAAATGACATTTAATTAGTTTTTTTTGTTAAAAAATTTGAATTTTACCCCCTTTTTTCTCCCCAATTTCGTGGTATCCAATTGTTAGTAGTTACTATCTTGTCTCATCGCTACAACTTCCGTACGGGCTCGGGAGAGACAAAGGTCGAAAGTCATGTGTCCTCTGAAACACAACCCAACCAAGCCGCACTGCTTCTTAACACACCGAGCATTCAACCCAGAAGCCAGCCGGAGCGGTGTCGGAGGAAACACTGTGCACCTGGTGACCTTGGTTAGTGTGCACTGTGCCCGGCCCGCCACAGGAGTCGCTGGTGCGCGATGAGACAAGGATATCCCTACCGGCCAAACCCTCCCTAACCCGGACGACGCTAGGCCAATTGTGCGTCGCCCCACCGACCTCCCGGTCGCGGCCGGCAGCGACAGAGCCTGGGCGCAGACCCAGAGTCTCTGGTGGCACAGCTAGTGCTGATATTTTGACTGTTAAATAGCTGAAAAAGTTTGAGAGCATTTATCTAAATGTTCCCTTGTTAGATTTTAGCTCATCTCATTCAGGCTAGCATTAGTTGTTGGACTTGTTGTTTCTGATGTTCATAACTGAGGTGGAGAGCCTACCTGTTCATGGTTGTTTTATTAACAGGACTGTAAAAGTTCCCACATGTAAGAGGACTCCTGTGGTATTTACATTACTGCAGAAATACTTTCAGGTGTGTTTTGTGTCTTTTGGTGAATGTGTTCTAATGATCTGAAGTCACGCTGTTGCTGCTGCCTGGAAACACACAGTCCAGTTCATAGTGAATGATGACAGGCCCTACTGCCTGGAAACACACAGTCCAGTTCAAAGTGAATGAGGACAGGCCCTACTGCCTGTAAACACACAGTCCTGTTCATAGTGAATGAGGACAGGCCCTACTGCCTGTAAACACACAGTCCAGTTCATAGTGAATGATGGCAGGCCCTACTGCCTGGAAACACACAGTCCAGTTCATAGTGAATGAGGACAGGCCCTACTGCCTGGAAACACACAGTCCAGTTCATAGTGAATGAGGACAGGCCCTACTGCCTGGAAACACACAGTCCAGTTCATAGTGAATGAGGACAGGCCCTACTGCCTGTAAACACACAGTCCAGATCAAAGTGAATGATGACAGGCCCTACTGCCTGGAAACACACAGTCCAGTTCATAGTGAATGAGGACAGGCCCTACTGCCTGGAAACACACAGTCCAGATCAAAGTGAATGATGACAGGCCCTACTGCCTGGAAACACACAGTCCAGACCAAAGTGAATGAGGACAGGCCCTACTGCCTGTAAACACACAGTCCAGTTCATAGTGAATGATGGCAGGCCCTACTGCCTGGAAACACACAGTCCAGTTCAAAGTGAATGAGGACAGGCCCTACTGCCTGGAAACACAAAGTCTAGTTCATAGTGAATGAGGACAGGCCCTACTGCCTGGAAACACACAGTGCAGATCATAGTGAATGATGACAGGTCCTACTACCTGGAAACACACAGTCCAGTTCATAGTGAATGATGACAGGCCCTACTGCCTGGAAACACACAGTCCAGTTCAAAGTGAATGAGGACAGGCCCTACTGCCTGTAAACACACAGTCCAGTTCATAGTGAATGAGGACAGGCCCTACTGCCTGGAAACACACAGTCCAGTTCATAGTGAATGATGACAGGTCCTACTGCCTGGAAACACACAGTCCAGTTCATAGTGAATGAGGACAGGCCCTACTGCCTGTAAACACACAGTCCAGTTCATGGTGAATGATGACAGGTCCTACTGCCTGGAAACACACAGTCCAGTTCATGGTGAATGATGACAGGTCCTACTGCCTGGAAACACACAGTCTAGTTCATAGTGAATGATGACAGGTCCTACTGCCTGGAAACACACAGTCCAGTTCATAGTGAATGATGACAGGTCCTACTGCCTGGAAACACACAGTCCAGTTCATAGTGAATGATGACAGGCCCTACTGCCTGGAAACACACAGTCCAGTTCAAAGTGAATGAGGACAGGCCCTACTGCCTGTAAACACACAGTCCAGTTCATAGTGAATGAGGGCAGGCCCTACTGCCTGTAAACACACAGTCCAGTTCATAGTGAATGAGGACAGGCCCTACTGCCTGTAAACACACAGTCCAGTTCATAGTGAATGAGGACAGGCCCTACTGCCTGTAAACACACAGTCCAGTTCATAGTGAATGATGACAGGCCCTACTGCCTGGAAACACACAGTCCAGATCAAAGTGAATGAGGACAGGCCCTACTGCCTGGAAACACACAGTCCAGTTCATAGTGAATGAGGACAGGCCCTACTGCCTGGAAACACACAGTCCAGATCAAAGTGAATGATGACAGGCCCTACGGCATGGAAACACAGTCCAGATCAAAGTGAATGAGGACAGGCCCAACTGCCTGAACACACACCACTCTCTCTCTCTCTCTCTATCTCTCCTGTTTATTTTTCCTCACGTCTCTCTCACAAGCCCTTCCTCCCCTCTTTCTCTTTCTCTCCCTCATTCTCTCTCCCTCTCTCATTTATCTCTCCCCACCTTTCGCTCTCACAGTCCCTTCCTCCTCACTTTCTCTCTCTCTCTCTTTCTCTCTCTCTCTCTCTCTCTCTCTCTCTCCCCAACTCTCTCCTTTCTCCATCTCTCTCTCCTTCCTCCATCTCTCTCTCCTCCCTCCATCTCTCTCTCCTTCCTCCATCTCTCTCTCCTTCCTCCATCTCTCTCTCCTCCCTCGATCTCTCTCTCCTTCCTCCATCTCTCTCTCCTTCCTCCATCTCTCTCTCCTCTCTCTCTCTCTCTAACACCTTCATCTCTCCCCAACTCTCTCTCCTTCCTCCATCTCTTTCAAAGCAGATGGCAGTAAGAGCAGCAGTGTGGAGACAGAGAATGGCACCACCATGCAGGAAACACCTGCTCTGTTGGAATAATATTATATTTAAACATACAGTAATAATCAGAAATGTACAGTAGTGATAAAAAAAAAATGTGTTGTGTAAACGCTGATCACCCTTGGTGGTGAATAAATTAACACTTCCTATATATTCAATGCATTTTTTTTACAATATGTGTTTATATGTGTTAAACCTCCACTACGCCACTGATAATAATATGACTATACATAAATATTACATCATATCGGGCCTGTGTTTTCTTCATATGAGCCTTAATGTATGTGGAACAGACTATATATAGCCTTTTTGGCTGTTTCCCCAAGGGGTGCACATTTAAACAGAGCCGGTAATGAGTTGATTATTACGTTTGGGAAACGCTGCTTCATGGCCATGGCATACACTCCACTCCGTATTTATTCGGACGGTGAAGCTAAAGCTTTTATAAACTCCAGCATTTCGGATTTAAGATCAAATGTTTCACATGAGGCAACAGTACAGAGTGTCACCTTCTTTTAAGGGTATTTTCATACAAGTCAGTTTTACCGTCTAGAAATGAACTCACTTTATGTATCTAGTACCCCCATTTGAAGGTGTCATAAATATAGGGACAAATTCACTTATAGTGTATTAAAGTACTCAAAAGTTTAGTATTTGGTCTCATATTCAAATCAAATCAAATTATATTTGTCACATACACATGGTTAGCAGAGGTTAATGCGAGTGTAGCGAAATGCTTGTGCTTCTAGTTCCGAGCATGCACTAATATCTAACAAGTAATCCAACCTAACAATTTCACAAAAATGACCTTATACACGTAAGTGTAAAGGAATAAATAAGAACATGTACATAAAGATATATGAATGACTGATGGCCGAACGGCATAGGCAAGATGCAGTAGATGGTATAGAGTACAGTTTATACATATGAGATGAGTAATGTAGGGTATGTAAACAATATATAAAGTGGCATTGTTTAAAGTGGCTAGTGATACATTTATTACATAAATGTTTCCATGATTAAAGTAGCTAGAGTTGAGTCAGTATGTTGGCAGCAGCCACTCAATGTTAGTGATGGCTGTTTAACAGGCCTTGAGATAGAGGCTGTTTTTCAGTCTCTCGGTCCCCCTTTGATGCACCTGTACTGACCTTCTGGATGATAGCGGGGTGAACAGGCGGTGGCTCAGGTGGTTGTTGTCCTTGATGATCTTTTTAGCTTTCCTGTGACATCGGGTGTTGTAGGTGTCCTGGAGGGCAGGTAGTTTGCCCCCAGTGATGCGTTACGCAGACCTCACGACCCTCTGGAGACCCTCTGGAGAGCCTTACGGTTATGGGCAGAGCAGTTGCCATACCAGACGGTGATACAGCCCGACAGGATGCATCTGTAAAAGTTTGTGAGTGTTTCTGCGCCTTCTTCACCACGCTGTCTGTGTGGGTGGACCATTTCAGTTTGTCTGTGATGTGTACGCCAAGGAACATAAAACTTTCCATCCTCTCCACTACTCTCCCGTAGATGTGGATAGGGGGGTGCTCCCTCTGCTGTTTCCTGAAGTCCACGATCATCTCCTTTGTTTTGTTGACATTGAGTGTGAGGTTGTTATCCTGACACCACACTCTGAGGGCCCTCACCTCCTCCCTGTAGGCCATCTCGTCATTGTTGGTAATCAAGCCTACCACTGTAGTGTCGTCTGCAAACTTGATGATAGAGTTGGAGGTGTGCATGGCCACGCAGTCGTGGGTGAACAGAACGCACCCTTGTGTGTCCCCAGTGTTGAGGATCAGCGGGGTGGAGATGTTGTTTCCTACCCTCACCACCTGGGGGCGTCCCGTCAGGAAGTCAAGGACCCAGTTACACAGGGCGGGTTTGGAGGGTACTATGGTGTTAAATGCTGAGCAGTAGTTGATGAACAGCATTCTTACATAGGTATTCCTCTTGTCCAGATGGGTTAGGGCAGTGTGCAGTGTGCAGTGTGATTGTGATTGCGTTGTCTGTGGACCTTTTGGGGCAGTAAGCAAATTGTAGTGGGTCTAGGGTTTCAGGTAGGGTGGAGGTGATATGGTCCTTGACTAGTCTCTCAAAGCACTTCATGATGACTGAAGTGAGTGCTACGGGGTGGTAGTCATTTAGCTCAGTTACCTTAGCTTTCTTGGGAACAGAAACAATGGTGGCCCTCTTGAAGCATGTGGGAACAGCAGACTGGGATAGGGATTGATTGAATATGTCCGTAAACACACCAGCAGGCTGGTCTGCACATGCTCTGAGGACGCGGCTAGGGACGCCGTCTGGTCCTGCAGCCTTGCGAGGGCAAACACGTTTAAATGTTTTACTCATGTTGGCT
The DNA here is from genome assembly GCF_013265735.2 of Oncorhynchus mykiss. Classification (NCBI taxonomy): domain Eukaryota; kingdom Metazoa; phylum Chordata; class Actinopteri; order Salmoniformes; family Salmonidae; genus Oncorhynchus; species Oncorhynchus mykiss. The sequence goes on along the minus strand of NC_048583.1, from coordinate 8,439,923 downwards.
ACAGTGAAGGAGAGCCCGCAGGTTTTGGTAGAGAACCGTGTCAGTGGCACTGTATTGTCCTCAAAGCGAGCAAAGAAGTTGTTTAGTCTGTCTGGGAGCAAGACATTGTGGTCCGCGACGGGGCTGGTTTTTCTTTTGTAGTCCGTGATTGACTGTAGACCCTGCCACATACACGTGTCTGAGCCGTTGAATTGCGACTCTACTTTGTCTCTATACTGACGCTTAGCTTATTTGATTGCCTTGTGGAGGGAATAGCTACACTGTTTGTATTCGGTCATTATTTCCGGTCACCTTGCCCTGATTAAAAGCAGTGGTTCGCGCTTTCAGTTTTGCGCGAATGAGAGTCAAATTAAGTTCTTTCAGGGCCGTCGATGTGTCTGCTTGGGGGGAATATACACGACTGTGATTATCATCGAAGAGAATTCTCTTGGTAGAAAATGCGGTCGGCATTTGATTGTAAGGAATTCTAGGTCAGGTGAACAAATGGACTTGAGTTCCTGTATGTTGTTATGATTACACCACATCTCGTTAATCATAAGGCATACACCCCCGCCCTTCTTCTTAACAGAGAGATGCTTGTTTCTGCCGGTGCGATGCATGAAGAAACCAGGTGGCTGTACCTAGTGAGCCATGTTTCCGTGAAACAAAGAACCTTACAGTCTCTGATGTCTCTCTGGAAGGCAACTCTTGCTCAGATTTCGTCTACCTTGTTGTCAAGAGACTGGACATTGGCTAGTAGTATGCTCGGGAGCGGTGCGTGATGTGCCCGTCTACGGAGCCTGACCAGAAGACCGCTCCTGTAACCACCGTTGGTGGAAGAAGGTGAGGACCAAGATGCAGCGTTGGAGATGTTCATCATTATTTTAATAAACTGAACACTAAATACAACAAGGAACAAAAGAAACCACCGAAACAGCTCCGTCAGGTGAAAAACACACTAAACAGAAAATAACTACCCACAAAACCCATGTGGGTAAGAGCTACCTAAGTATGGTTCTCAATCAGAGACAACGATAGACAGCTGTCCCTGATTGAGAACCATACCCGGCCAAAAACAAAGAAATACGAAAACATAGAAAAAGGAACATAGAATGCCCACCCTAGTCACGCCCTGGCCAAACCAAAATAGAGAATAAAAGCCTCTCTATGGCCAGGGCGTGACAGTACCCCCCTCAAAGGTGCGGACTCTGGCCGCAAAACTTGAATCTAAAGGGGAGGGTCCGGGTGGGCCTTCCTTACGGAGGCGGCTTGGGTGCAAAACCTGACTCTAAAGGGGAGGGTCCGGGTGGGCCTTCCTTACGGAGGCGGCTGGGTGCGGGACCCTCGCAGCGGGCCCCGGACTGAAGACCCTCGTAGAGGGCGCCACTGGAGTGAAGGGCGGCTCTGGCAGCTCCGGAGTGAAGGGCGGCTCTGGCAGCGCCGGAGTGAAGGGGCGGCTCTGGCAGCTCCGGAGTGAAGGGCGGCTCTGGCAGCTCCGGAGTGAAGGGCGGCTCTGGCAGCGCCGGAGTGAAGGGGCGGCTCTGGCAGCTCCGGAGTGAAGGGCGGCTCTGGCAGCGCCGGAGTGAAGGGCGGCTCTGGCAGCTCCGGAGTGAAGGGCGGCTCTGGCAGCGCCGGAGTGAAGGGGCGGCTCTGGCAGCGCCGGAGTGAAGGGCGGCTCTGGCAGCGCCGGAGTGAAGGGCGGCTCTGGCAGCGCCGGAGTGAAGGGGCGGCTCTGGCAGCGCCGGAGTGAAGGGCGGCTCTGGCAGCGCCGGAGTGAAGGGTGGCTCTGGCAGTGCCGGAGGGAAGGGAGGCTCTGGCAGCGCCGGACATGCATAGGGGAGTGTAAATTGGGAAACTTGATTGATTGGTTGAATGAATGAATAGACAATTAAAAGACAATTACAGCCACAGCATAACAAAACCAACAACAGTACACAACATAAAAACAAAACAGCCCACAGGGCTCTGGTCAACAGTAGTGCACTACAGGGTTCCGTTTGGGACAGAGCCTGGGTGTCTCTGTGGAACAGTGGAGGCTGGTGGGAGGACAGGCTCATTGTAATAGCTGGAATGGAACAAAGTAAAACGTGTGGTTTCCATATGTTTGATGCAAATTATACCGTTCCATTGATTCCCTTCCAGCCACTACAATGAGCCTGTCATCCTATAGCTCCTCCCAACAGCCTCATCTGCTGTGGGAAGTGAATTTGCATGGCACCAGCAACACTAGGGTGGTGGGTTGCCTCTGGAGTTATATACTGAACACCAGGGTGGTGGGTTGCCTCTGGGGTTATATACTGAACACCAGGGTGGTGGGTTTGATTCCCTCTGTGGTTAAATACTGAACACCAGGGTGGTGGGTTGCCTCTGGGGTTATATACTGAACACCGGGGTGGTGGGTTGCCTCTGGGGTTATATACTGAACACCAGGGTGGTGGGTTTGATTCCCTCTGTGGTTAAATACTGAACACCAGGGTGGTGGGTTGCCTCTGGGGCTATATACTGAACACCAGGGTGGTGGGTTGCCTCTGGGGTTATATACTGAACACCAGGGTGGTGGGTTTGATTCCCTCTGTGGTTAAATACTGAACACCAGGGTGGTGGGTCAAATCAAATCAAATGTTATTTGTCACATACACATGGTTAGCAGATGATAATGCGAGTGTAGCGAAATGTTTCGGTTTGATTCCCTCTGGGGTTATATACTGTACACCAGGGTGGTGGGTTTTATTTCCTCTGGGGTTATATACTGAACACCAGGGTGGTGGGTTTGGTTCCCTCTGGGGTTATATACTGAACACCAGAGTGGTGGGTTTGATTCCCTCTGGGGATATATACTGAACACCGGGGTGGTGGGTCAAATCAAATCAAATGTTATTTGTCACATACACATGGTTAGCAGATGATAATGCGAGTGTAGCGAAATGTTTGGGTTTGATTCCCTCTGGGGTTATATACTGTACACCAGGGTGGTGGGTTTTATTTCCTCTGGGGTTATATACTGTACACCAGGGTGGTGTGTTTTATTTCCTCTGGGGTTATATACTGAACACCAGGGTGGTGGGTTTGGTTCCCTCTGGGGTTATATACTGAACACCAGAGTGGTGGGTTTGATTCCCTCTGGGGATATATACTGAACACCGGGGTGGTGGGTCAAATCAAATCAAATGTTATTTGTCACATACACATCGTTAGCAGATGATAATGTGAGTGTAGCGAAATGTTTGGGTTTGATTCCCTCTGGGGTTATATACTGTACACCAGGGTGGTGGGTTTTATTTCCTCTGGGGTTATATACTGTACACCAGGGTGGTGGGTTTTATTTCCTCTGGGGTTATATACTGAACACCAGGGTGGTGGGTTTGGTTCCCTCTGGGGTTATATACTGAACACCAGAGTGGTGGGTTTGATTCCCTCTGGGGATATATACTGAACACCAGGGTGGTGGGTTTGATTCCCTCTGGGGTTATATACTGAACACCAGGGTGGTGGGTTTGATTCCCTCTGGGGTTATATACTGAACACCAGGGTGGTGGGTTTGATTCCCTCTGGGGTTATATACTGAACACCAGGGTGGTGGGTTGCCTCTGGGGTTATATGCTGAACACCAGGGTGATGGGTTTGATTCCCTCTGGGTTTATATACTGAACATCAGGGTGATGGGTTTGATTCCCTCTGGGTTTATATACTGAACATCAGGGTGATGGTTTGATTCTCTCTGGGTTTATATACTGAACACCAGGGTGATGGGTTTGATTCCCTCTGGGGTTATATACTGAACACCAGGGTGGTGGGTTTGATTCCCTCTGGGGTTATATACTGAACACCAGGGTGGTGGGTTTGATTCCCTCTGGGGTTATATACTGAACACCAGGGTGGTGGGTTTGATTCCCTCTGGGGTCATAAAGTGTATGAATGCACTCAATGTACTGTACAGAAGACAGAAGACACTTTTAAGCGGTATATAAAATACATTATGAATACGTTCGTATTGTTTTGATCAGAATCATCCCTCGGATGACATCAATAGTACGGAACAGCACATTAACTATTAGTGACTAATCCCTAGATTTCCTGATCTAAATAAGGAAATATACTGACTTCTCTCAATGGAACGTCACGCAGAACACGCACACATACGCCAAGGAGTGTCCGGCCGGCCAACATTGTATTCCCATTGGATGCAACACATGTGAGCCAACAGACCTCACAATGACGCAACCACACGTTAAAATATGGGCCGAGTGGGTTTTGATTGGACAGCAGCCATGTCAATCACCAGTGAGGCAGAGTTGGAGTCAATCAGACGAGAGAGGGGGAGAGTGCCTTGGATCTGTTTCTGGATCAATTAATATTAATGAGTCAGTCAGTGAGTCAGTGAGTGAGTGAGTGAGTGAGTGAGTGAGTGAGTGAGTGAGTGAGTGAGTGAGAGAGAGAGAGAGAGAGAGAGAGAGAGAGAGAGAGAGAGAGATAAATGAATATTAATGAGAGAGGGGGAGAGAGGGAGGGAAGT